>NW_027168215.1:0-52512 GCF_040954835.1 Lepisosteus oculatus
GTCTGAAAAAACGCGTTTATTTCGGGCTGAAAAACACGTTTTGAAAAGTGTACTGTTACTGCCCCATAACTTACATGGGGTTGACCAAACTTGCAGAAACATGTTTATTTCTGCTGAAAAACACGTTTTGACACTTTCAGCACACTGGGGTTAAGATCTGAGTGTGTGGGCTCTTCTGAGCCTTGCTGCTACATGGGGATTCAGTTGTCTGAAAAAACGCGTTTATTTCGGGCTGAAAAACACGTTTTGAAAAGTGTACTGTTACTGCCCCATAACTTACATGGGGTTGACCAAACTTGCAGAAACATGTTTATTTCTGCTGAAAAACATGTTTTGACACTTTCAGCACACTGGGGTTAAGATCTGAGTGTGTGGGCTCTTCTGAGCCTTGCTGCTACATGGGTATTCAGTGCTCACTGTGTTGTCTGAAAAAACGCGTTTATTTCGGGCTGAAAAACACGTTTTGAAAAGTGTACTGTTACTGCCCCATAACTTACATGGGGTTGACCAAACTTGCAGAAACATGTTTATTTCTGCTGAAAAACATGTTTTGACACTTTCAGCACACTGGGGTTAAGATCTGAGTGTGTGGGCTCTTCTGAGCCTTGCTGCTACATGGGGATTCAGTTGTCTGAAAAAACGCGTTTATTTCGGGCTGAAAAACACGTTTTGAAAAGTGTACTGTTACTGCCCCATAACTTACATGGGGTTGACCAAACTTGCAGAAACATGTTTATTTCTGCTGAAAAACATGTTTTGACACTTTCAGCACACTGGGGTTAAGATCTGAGTGTGTGGGCTCTTCTGAGCCTTGCTGCTACATGGGGATTCAGTTGTCTGAAAAAACGCGTTTATTTCGGGCTGAAAAACACGTTTTGAAAAGTGTACTGTTACTGCCCCATAACTTACATGGGGTTGACCAAACTTGCAGAAACATGTTTATTTCTGCTGAAAAACATGTTTTGACACTTTCAGCACACTGGGGTTAAGATCTGAGTGTGTGGGCTCTTCTGAGCCTTGCTGCTACATGGGTATTCAGTTGTCTGAAAAAACGCGTTTATTTCGGGCTGAAAAACACGTTTTGCAGACTGTACTGTTACTGCCCCATAACTTACATGGGGTTGACCAAACTTGCAGAAACATGTTTATTTCTGCTGAAAAACATGTTTTGACACTTTCAGCACACTGGGGTTAAGATCTGAGTGTGTGGGCTCTTCTGAGCCTTGCTGCTACATGGGGATTCAGTTGTCTGAAAAAACGCGTTTATTTCGGGCTGAAAAACACGTTTTGAAAAGTGTACTGTTACTGCCCCATAACTTACATGGGGTTGACCAAACTTGCAGAAACATGTTTATTTCTGCTGAAAAACATGTTTTGACACTTTCAGCACACTGGGGTTAAGATCTGAGTGTGTGGGCTCTTCTGAGCCTTGCTGCTTCATGGGTATTCAGTTGTCTGAAAAAACGCGTTTATTTCGGGCTGAAAAACACGTTTTGAAAAGTGTACTGTTACTGCCCCATAACTTACATGGGGTTGACCAAACTTGCAGAAACATGTTTATTTCTGCTGAAAAACATGTTTTGACACTTTCAGCACACTGGGGTTAAGAACTGAGTGTGTGGGCTCTTCTGAGCCTTGCTGCTACATGGGTATTCAGTTGTCTGAAAAAACGCGTTTATTTCGGGCTGAAAAACACGTTTTGCAGAGTGTACTGTTACTGCCCCATAACTTACATGGGGTTGACCAAACTTGCAGAAACATGTTTATTTCTGCTGAAAAACATGTTTTGACACTTTCAGCACACTGGGGTTAAGATCTGAGTGTGTGGGCTCTTCTGAGCCTTGCTGCTACATGGGTATTCAGTTGTCTGAAAAAACGCGTTTATTTCGGGCTGAAAAACACGTTTTGAAAAGTGTACTGTTACTGCCCCATAACTTACATGGGGTTGACCAAACTTGCAGAAACATGTTTATTTCTGCTGAAAAACATGTTTTGACACTTTCAGCACACTGGGGTTAAGATCTGAGTGTGTGGGCTCTTCTGAGCCTTGCTGCTACATGGGGATTCAGTTGTCTGAAAAAACGCGTTTATTTCGGGCTGAAAAACACGTTTTGCAGAGTGTACTGTTACTGCCCCATAACTTACATGGGGTTGACCAAACTTGCAGAAACATGTTTATTTCTGCTGAAAAACACGTTTTGACCCTTTCTGCACACTGGGGTTAAGAGCTGAGTGTGTGGGCTCTTCTGAGACTTGCTGCTACATGGGGATTCAGTTGTCTGAAAAAACGCGTTTATTTCGGGCTGAAAAACACGTTTTGAAAAGTGTACTGTTACTGCCCCATAACTTACATGGGGTTGACCAAACTTGCAGAAACATGTTTATTTCTGCTGAAAAACACGTTTTGACACTTTCAGCACACTGGGGTTAAGATCTGAGTGTGTGGGCTCTTCTGAGCCTTGCTGCTACATGGGGATTCAGTTGTCTGAAAAAACGCGTTTATTTCGGGCTGAAAAACACGTTTTGAAAAGTGTACTGTTACTGCCCCATAACTTACATGGGGTTGACCAAACTTGCAGAAACATGTTTATTTCTGCTGAAAAACATGTTTTGACACTTTCAGCACACTGGGGTTAAGATCTGAGTGTGTGGGCTCTTCTGAGCCTTGCTGCTACATGGGTATTCAGTTGTCTGAAAAAACGCGTTTATTTCGGGCTGAAAAACACGTTTTGAAAAGTGTACTGTTACTGCCCCATACCTTACATGGGGTTGACCAAACTTGCAGAAACATGTTTATTTCTGCTGAAAAACATGTTTTGACACTTTCAGCACACTGGGGTTAAGATCTGAGTGTGTGGGCTCTTCTGAGCCTTGCTGCTACATGGGTATTCAGTTGTCTGAAAAAACGCGTTTATTTCGGGCTGAAAAACACGTTTTGAAAAGTGTACTGTTACTGCCCCATAACTTACATGGGGTTGACCAAACTTGCAGAAACATGTTTATTTCTGCTGAAAAACATGTTTTGAACCTTTCTGCACACTGGGGTTAAGATCTGAGTGTGTGGGCTCTTCTGAGCCTTGCTGCTACATGGGGATTCAGTTGTCTGAAAAAACGCGTTTATTTCGGGCTGAAAAACACGTTTTGAAAAGTGTACTGTTACTGCCCCATAACTTACATGGGGTTGACCAAACTTGCAGAAACATGTTTATTTCTGCTGAAAAACATGTTTTGACACTTTCAGCACACTGGGGTTAAGAGCTGAGTGTGTGGGCTCTTCTGAGACTTGCTGCTACATGGGGATTCAGTTGTCTGAAAAAACGCGTTTATTTCGGGCTGAAAAACACGTTTTGAAAAGTGTACTGTTACTGCCCCATAACTTACATGGGGTTGACCAAACTTGCAGAAACATGTTTATTTCTGCTGAAAAACACGTTTTGACACTTTCAGCACACTGGGGTTAAGATCTGAGTGTGTGGGCTCTTCTGAGCCTTGCTGCTACATGGGGATTCAGTTGTCTGAAAAAACGCGTTTATTTCGGGCTGAAAAACACGTTTTGAAAAGTGTACTGTTACTGCCCCATAACTTACATGGGGTTGACCAAACTTGCAGAAACATGTTTATTTCTGCTGAAAAACATGTTTTGACACTTTCAGCACACTGGGGTTAAGAGCTGAGTGTGTGGGCTCTTCTGAGACTTGCTGCTACATGGGGATTCAGTTGTCTGAAAAAACGCGTTTATTTCGGGCTGAAAAACACGTTTTGAAAAGTGTACTGTTACTGCCCCATAACTTACATGGGGTTGACCAAACTTGCAGAAACATGTTTATTTCTGCTGAAAAACACGTTTTGACACTTTCAGCACACTGGGGTTAAGATCTGAGTGTGTGGGCTCTTCTGAGCCTTGCTGCTACATGGGGATTCAGTTGTCTGAAAAAACGCGTTTATTTCGGGCTGAAAAACACGTTTTGAAAAGTGTACTGTTACTGCCCCATAACTTACATGGGGTTGACCAAACTTGCAGAAACATGTTTATTTCTGCTGAAAAACATGTTTTGACACTTTCAGCACACTGGGGTTAAGATCTGAGTGTGTGGGCTCTTCTGAGCCTTGCTGCTACATGGGTATTCAGTTGTCTGAAAAAACGCGTTTATTTCGGGCTGAAAAACACGTTTTGAAAAGTGTACTGTTACTGCCCCATAACTTACATGGGGTTGACCAAACTTGCAGAAACATGTTTATTTCTGCTGAAAAACATGTTTTGACACTTTCAGCACACTGGGGTTAAGATCTGAGTGTGTGGGCTCTTCTGAGCCTTGCTGCTACATGGGGATTCAGTTGTCTGAAAAAACGCGTTTATTTCGGGCTGAAAAACACGTTTTGAAAAGTGTACTGTTACTGCCCCATAACTTACATGGGGTTGACCAAACTTGCAGAAACATGTTTATTTCTGCTGAAAAACATGTTTTGACACTTTCAGCACACTGGGGTTAAGATCTGAGTGTGTGGGCTCTTCTGAGCCTTGCTGCTACATGGGGATTCAGTTGTCTGAAAAAACGCGTTTATTTCGGGCTGAAAAACACGTTTTGAAAAGTGTACTGTTACTGCCCCATAACTTACATGGGGTTGACCAAACTTGCAGAAACATGTTTATTTCTGCTGAAAAACATGTTTTGACACTTTCAGCACACTGGGGTTAAGATCTGAGTGTGTGGGCTCTTCTGAGCCTTGCTGCTACATGGGGATTCAGTTGTCTGAAAAAACGCGTTTATTTCGGGCTGAAAAACACGTTTTGAAAAGTGTACTGTTACTGCCCCATAACTTACATGGGGTTGACCAAACTTGCAGAAACATGTTTATTTCTGCTGAAAAACATGTTTTGACACTTTCAGCACACTGGGGTTAAGATCTGAGTGTGTGGGCTCTTCTGAGCCTTGCTGCTACATGGGTATTCAGTTGTCTGAAAAAACGCGTTTATTTCGGGCTGAAAAACACGTTTTGAAAAGTGTACTGTTACTGCCCCATAACTTACATGGGGTTGACCAAACTTGCAGAAACATGTTTATTTCTGCTGAAAAACATGTTTTGACACTTTCAGCACACTGGGGTTAAGATCTGAGTGTGTGGGCTCTTCTGAGCCTTGCTGCTACATGGGGATTCAGTTGTCTGAAAAAACGCGTTTATTTCGGGCTGAAAAACACGTTTTGCAGAGTGTACTGTTACTGCCCCATAACTTACATGGGGTTGACCAAACTTGCAGAAACATGTTTATTTCTGCTGAAAAACACGTTTTGACCCTTTCTGCACACTGGGGTTAAGAGCTGAGTGTGTGGGCTCTTCTGAGACTTGCTGCTACATGGGGATTCAGTTGTCTGAAAAAACGCGTTTATTTCGGGCTGAAAAACACGTTTTGAAAAGTGTACTGTTACTGCCCCATAACTTACATGGGGTTGACCAAACTTGCAGAAACATGTTTATTTCTGCTGAAAAACATGTTTTGACACTTTCAGCACACTGGGGTTAAGATCTGAGTGTGTGGGCTCTTCTGAGCCTTGCTGCTACATGGGGATTCAGTTGTCTGAAAAAACGCGTTTATTTCGGGCTGAAAAACACGTTTTGAAAAGTGTACTGTTACTGAACCATAACTTACATGGGGTTGACCAAACTTGCAGAAACATGTTTATTTCTGCTGAAAAACATGTTTTGACACTTTCAGCACACTGGGGTTAAGATCTGAGTGTGTGGGCTCTTCTGAGCCTTGCTGCTACATGGGTATTCAGTTGTCTGAAAAAACGTGTTTATTTCGGGCTGAAAAACACGTTTTGAAAAGTGTACTGTTACTGCCCCATAACTTACATGGGGTTGACCAAACTTGCAGAAACATGTTTATTTCTGCTGAAAAACATGTTTTGAACCTTTCTGCACACTGGGGTTAAGATCTGAGTGTGTGGGCTCTTCTGAGCCTTGCTGCTACATGGGGATTCAGTTGTCTGAAAAAACGCGTTTATTTCGGGCTGAAAAACACGTTTTGAAAAGTGTACTGTTACTGCCCCACAACTTACATGGGGTTGACCAAACTTGCAGAAACATGTTTATTTCTGCTGAAAAACATGTTTTGACACTTTCAGCACACTGGGGTTAAGATCTGAGTGTGTGGGCTCTTCTGAGCCTTGCTGCTACATGGGTATTCAGTTGTCTGAAAAAACGCGTTTATTTCGGGCTGAAAAACACGTTTTGAAAAGTGTACTGTTACTGCCCCATAACTTACATGGGGTTGACCAAACTTGCAGAAACATGTTTATTTCTGCTGAAAAACACGTTTTGACACTTTCAGCACACTGGGGTTAAGATCTGAGTGTGTGGGCTCTTCTGAGCCTTGCTGCTACATGGGTATTCAGTTGTCTGAAAAAACGCGTTTATTTCGGGCTGAAAAACACGTTTTGAAAAGTGTACTGTTACTGCCCCATAACTTACATGGGGTTGACCAAACTTGCAGAAACATGTTTATTTCTGCTGAAAAACATGTTTTGACACTTTCAGCACACTGGGGTTAAGATCTGAGTGTGTGGGCTCTTCTGAGCCTTGCTGCTACATGGGTATTCAGTTGTCTGAAAAAACGCGTTTATTTCGGGCTGAAAAACACGTTTTGCAGACTGTACTGTTACTGCCCCATAACTTACATGGGGTTGACCAAACTTGCAGAAACATGTTTATTTCTGCTGAAAAACATGTTTTGACACTTTCAGCACACTGGGGTTAAGATCTGAGTGTGTGGGCTCTTCTGAGCCTTGCTGCTACATGGGGATTCAGTTGTCTGAAAAAACGCGTTTATTTCGGGCTGAAAAACACGTTTTGAAAAGTGTACTGTTACTGCCCCATAACTTACATGGGGTTGACCAAACTTGCAGAAACATGTTTATTTCTGCTGAAAAACATGTTTTGACACTTTCAGCACACTGGGGTTAAGATCTGAGTGTGTGGGCTCTTCTGAGCCTTGCTGCTTCATGGGTATTCAGTTGTTTGAAAAAACGCGTTTATTTCGGGCTGAAAAACACGTTTTGAAAAGTGTACTGTTACTGCCCCATAACTTACATGGGGTTGACCAAACTTGCAGAAACATGTTTATTTCTGCTGAAAAACATGTTTTGACACTTTCAGCACACTGGGGTTAAGAACTGAGTGTGTGGGCTCTTCTGAGCCTTGCTGCTACATGGGTATTCAGTTGTCTGAAAAAACGCGTTTATTTCGGGCTGAAAAACACGTTTTGCAGAGTGTACTGTTACTGCCCCATAACTTACATGGGGTTGACCAAACTTGCAGAAACATGTTTATTTCTGCTGAAAAACATGTTTTGACACTTTCAGCACACTGGGGTTAAGATCTGAGTGTGTGGGCTCTTCTGAGCCTTGCTGCTACATGGGTATTCAGTTGTCTGAAAAAACGCGTTTATTTCGGGCTGAAAAACACGTTTTGAAAAGTGTACTGTTACTGCCCCATAACTTACATGGGGTTGACCAAACTTGCAGAAACATGTTTATTTCTGCTGAAAAACATGTTTTGACACTTTCAGCACACTGGGGTTAAGATCTGAGTGTGTGGGCTCTTCTGAGCCTTGCTGCTACATGGGGATTCAGTTGTCTGAAAAAACGCGTTTATTTCGGGCTGAAAAACACGTTTTGCAGAGTGTACTGTTACTGCCCCATAACTTACATGGGGTTGACCAAACTTGCAGAAACATGTTTATTTCTGCTGAAAAACACGTTTTGACCCTTTCTGCACACTGGGGTTAAGAGCTGAGTGTGTGGGCTCTTCTGAGACTTGCTGCTACATGGGGATTCAGTTGTCTGAAAAAACGCGTTTATTTCGGGCTGAAAAACACGTTTTGAAAAGTGTACTGTTACTGCCCCATAACTTACATGGGGTTGACCAAACTTGCAGAAACATGTTTATTTCTGCTGAAAAACACGTTTTGACACTTTCAGCACACTGGGGTTAAGATCTGAGTGTGTGGGCTCTTCTGAGCCTTGCTGCTACATGGGGATTCAGTTGTCTGAAAAAACGCGTTTATTTCGGGCTGAAAAACACGTTTTGAAAAGTGTACTGTTACTGCCCCATAACTTACATGGGGTTGACCAAACTTGCAGAAACATGTTTATTTCTGCTGAAAAACATGTTTTGACACTTTCAGCACACTGGGGTTAAGATCTGAGTGTGTGGGCTCTTCTGAGCCTTGCTGCTACATGGGTATTCAGTTGTCTGAAAAAACGCGTTTATTTCGGGCTGAAAAACACGTTTTGAAAAGTGTACTGTTACTGCCCCATACCTTACATGGGGTTGACCAAACTTGCAGAAACATGTTTATTTCTGCTGAAAAACATGTTTTGACACTTTCAGCACACTGGGGTTAAGATCTGAGTGTGTGGGCTCTTCTGAGCCTTGCTGCTACATGGGTATTCAGTTGTCTGAAAAAACGCGTTTATTTCGGGCTGAAAAACACGTTTTGAAAAGTGTACTGTTACTGCCCCATAACTTACATGGGGTTGACCAAACTTGCAGAAACATGTTTATTTCTGCTGAAAAACATGTTTTGAACCTTTCTGCACACTGGGGTTAAGATCTGAGTGTGTGGGCTCTTCTGAGCCTTGCTGCTACATGGGGATTCAGTTGTCTGAAAAAACGCGTTTATTTCGGGCTGAAAAACACGTTTTGAAAAGTGTACTGTTACTGCCCCATAACTTACATGGGGTTGACCAAACTTGCAGAAACATGTTTATTTCTGCTGAAAAACATGTTTTGACACTTTCAGCACACTGGGGTTAAGATCTGAGTGTGTGGGCTCTTCTGAGCCTTGCTGCTACATGGGGATTCAGTTGTCTGAAAAAACGCGTTTATTTCGGGCTGAAAAACACGTTTTGAAAAGTGTACTGTTACTGCCCCATAACTTACATGGGGTTGACCAAACTTGCAGAAACATGTTTATTTCTGCTGAAAAACATGTTTTGACACTTTCAGCACACTGGGGTTAAGATCTGAGTGTGTGGGCTCTTCTGAGCCTTGCTGCTACATGGGGATTCAGTTGTCTGAAAAAACGCGTTTATTTCGGGCTGAAAAACACGTTTTGAAAAGTGTACTGTTACTGCCCCATAACTTACATGGGGTTGACCAAACTTGCAGAAACATGTTTATTTCTGCTGAAAAACATGTTTTGACACTTTCAGCACACTGGGGTTAAGATCTGAGTGTGTGGGCTCTTCTGAGCCTTGCTGCTACATGGGTATTCAGTTGTCTGAAAAAACGCGTTTATTTCGGGCTGAAAAACACGTTTTGAAAAGTGTACTGTTACTGCCCCATAACTTACATGGGGTTGACCAAACTTGCAGAAACATGTTTATTTCTGCTGAAAAACATGTTTTGACACTTTCAGCACACTGGGGTTAAGATCTGAGTGTGTGGGCTCTTCTGAGCCTTGCTGCTACATGGGGATTCAGTTGTCTGAAAAAACGCGTTTATTTCGGGCTGAAAAACACGTTTTGCAGAGTGTACTGTTACTGCCCCATAACTTACATGGGGTTGACCAAACTTGCAGAAACATGTTTATTTCTGCTGAAAAACACGTTTTGACCCTTTCTGCACACTGGGGTTAAGAGCTGAGTGTGTGGGCTCTTCTGAGACTTGCTGCTACATGGGGATTCAGTTGTCTGAAAAAACGCGTTTATTTCGGGCTGAAAAACACGTTTTGAAAAGTGTACTGTTACTGCCCCATAACTTACATGGGGTTGACCAAACTTGCAGAAACATGTTTATTTCTGCTGAAAAACATGTTTTGACACTTTCAGCACACTGGGGTTAAGATCTGAGTGTGTGGGCTCTTCTGAGCCTTGCTGCTACATGGGGATTCAGTTGTCTGAAAAAACGCGTTTATTTCGGGCTGAAAAACACGTTTTGAAAAGTGTACTGTTACTGAACCATAACTTACATGGGGTTGACCAAACTTGCAGAAACATGTTTATTTCTGCTGAAAAACATGTTTTGACACTTTCAGCACACTGGGGTTAAGATCTGAGTGTGTGGGCTCTTCTGAGCCTTGCTGCTACATGGGTATTCAGTTGTCTGAAAAACGTGTTTATTTCGGGCTGAAAAACACGTTTTGAAAAGTGTACTGTTACTGCCCCATAACTTACATGGGGTTGACCAAACTTGCAGAAACATGTTTATTTCTGCTGAAAAACATGTTTTGAACCTTTCTGCACACTGGGGTTAAGATCTGAGTGTGTGGGCTCTTCTGAGCCTTGCTGCTACATGGGGATTCAGTTGTCTGAAAAAACGCGTTTATTTCGGGCTGAAAAACACGTTTTGAAAAGTGTACTGTTACTGCCCCACAACTTACATGGGGTTGACCAAACTTGCAGAAACATGTTTATTTCTGCTGAAAAACATGTTTTGACACTTTCAGCACACTGGGGTTAAGATCTGAGTGTGTGGGCTCTTCTGAGCCTTGCTGCTACATGGGTATTCAGTTGTCTGAAAAAACGCGTTTATTTCGGGCTGAAAAACACGTTTTGCAGAGTGTACTGTTACTGCCCCATAACTTACATGGGGTTGACCAAACTTGCAGAAACATGTTTATTTCTGCTGAAAAACATGTTTTGACACTTTCAGCACACTGGGGTTAAGATCTGAGTGTGTGGGCTCTTCTGAGCCTTGCTGCTACATGGGGATTCAGTTGTCTGAAAAAACGCGTTTATTTCGGGCTGAAAAACACGTTTTGAAAAGTGTACTGTTACTGCCCCATAACTTACATGGGGTTGACCAAACTTGCAGAAACATGTTTATTTCTGCTGAAAAACATGTTTTGACACTTTCAGCACACTGGGGTTAAGATCTGAGTGTGTGGGCTCTTCTGAGCCTTGCTGCTTCATGGGTATTCAGTTGTCTGAAAAAACGCGTTTATTTCGGGCTGAAAAACACGTTTTGAAAAGTGTACTGTTACTGCCCCATAACTTACATGGGGTTGACCAAACTTGCAGAAACATGTTTATTTCTGCTGAAAAACATGTTTTGACACTTTCAGCACACTGGGGTTAAGAACTGAGTGTGTGGGCTCTTCTGAGCCTTGCTGCTACATGGGTATTCAGTTGTCTGAAAAAACGCGTTTATTTCGGGCTGAAAAACACGTTTTGCAGAGTGTACTGTTACTGCCCCATAACTTACATGGGGTTGACCAAACTTGCAGAAACATGTTTATTTCTGCTGAAAAACATGTTTTGACACTTTCAGCACACTGGGGTTAAGATCTGAGTGTGTGGGCTCTTCTGAGCCTTGCTGCTACATGGGTATTCAGTTGTCTGAAAAAACGCGTTTATTTCGGGCTGAAAAACACGTTTTGAAAAGTGTACTGTTACTGCCCCATAACTTACATGGGGTTGACCAAACTTGCAGAAACATGTTTATTTCTGCTGAAAAACATGTTTTGACACTTTCAGCACACTGGGGTTAAGATCTGAGTGTGTGGGCTCTTCTGAGCCTTGCTGCTACATGGGGATTCAGTTGTCTGAAAAAACGCGTTTATTTCGGGCTGAAAAACACGTTTTGCAGAGTGTACTGTTACTGCCCCATAACTTACATGGGGTTGACCAAACTTGCAGAAACATGTTTATTTCTGCTGAAAAACACGTTTTGACCCTTTCTGCACACTGGGGTTAAGAGCTGAGTGTGTGGGCTCTTCTGAGACTTGCTGCTACATGGGGATTCAGTTGTCTGAAAAAACGCGTTTATTTCGGGCTGAAAAACACGTTTTGAAAAGTGTACTGTTACTGCCCCATAACTTACATGGGGTTGACCAAACTTGCAGAAACATGTTTATTTCTGCTGAAAAACACGTTTTGACACTTTCAGCACACTGGGGTTAAGATCTGAGTGTGTGGGCTCTTCTGAGCCTTGCTGCTACATGGGGATTCAGTTGTCTGAAAAAACGCGTTTATTTCGGGCTGAAAAACACGTTTTGAAAAGTGTACTGTTACTGCCCCATAACTTACATGGGGTTGACCAAACTTGCAGAAACATGTTTATTTCTGCTGAAAAACATGTTTTGACACTTTCAGCACACTGGGGTTAAGATCTGAGTGTGTGGGCTCTTCTGAGCCTTGCTGCTACATGGGTATTCAGTTGTCTGAAAAAACGCGTTTATTTCGGGCTGAAAAACACGTTTTGAAAAGTGTACTGTTACTGCCCCATAACTTACATGGGGTTGACCAAACTTGCAGAAACATGTTTATTTCTGCTGAAAAACATGTTTTGACACTTTCAGCACACTGGGGTTAAGATCTGAGTGTGTGGGCTCTTCTGAGCCTTGCTGCTACATGGGTATTCAGTTGTCTGAAAAAACGCGTTTATTTCGGGCTGAAAAACACGTTTTGAAAAGTGTACTGTTACTGCCCCATAACTTACATGGGGTTGACCAAACTTGCAGAAACATGTTTATTTCTGCTGAAAAACATGTTTTGAACCTTTCTGCACACTGGGGTTAAGATCTGAGTGTGTGGGCTCTTCTGAGCCTTGCTGATACATGGGGATTCAGTTGTCTGAAAAAACGCGTTTATTTCGGGCTGAAAAACACGTTTTGAAAAGTGTACTGTTACTGCCCCATAACTTACATGGGGTTGACCAAACTTGCAGAAACATGTTTATTTCTGCTGAAAAACATGTTTTGACACTTTCAGCACACTGGGGTTAAGATCTGAGTGTGTGGGCTCTTCTGAGCCTTGCTGCTACATGGGGATTCAGTTGTCTGAAAAAACGCGTTTATTTCGGGCTGAAAAACACGTTTTGCAGAGTGTACTGTTACTGCCCCATAACTTACATGGGGTTGACCAAACTTGCAGAAACATGTTTATTTCTGCTGAAAAACACGTTTTGACCCTTTCTGCACACTGGGGTTAAGAGCTGAGTGTGTGGGCTCTTCTGAGACTTGCTGCTACATGGGGATTCAGTTGTCTGAAAAAACGCGTTTATTTCGGGCTGAAAAACACGTTTTGAAAAGTGTACTGTTACTGAACCATAACTTACATGGGGTTGACCAAACTTGCAGAAACATGTTTATTTCTGCTGAAAAACATGTTTTGAACCTTTCTGCACACTGGGGTTAAGATCTGAGTGTGTGGGCTCTTCTGAGCCTTGCTGATACATGGGGATTCAGTTGTCTGAAAAAACGCGTTTATTTCGGGCTGAAAAACACGTTTTGAAAAGTGTACTGTTACTGCCCCATAACTTACATGGGGTTGACCAAACTTGCAGAAACATGTTTATTTCTGCTGAAAAACATGTTTTGAACCTTTCTGCACACTGGGGTTAAGATCTGAGTGTGTGGGCTCTTCTGAGCCTTGCTGCTACATGGGTATTCAGTTGTCTGAAAAAACGCGTTTATTTCGGGCTGAAAAACACGTTTTGAAAAGTGTACTGTTACTGCCCCATAACTTACATGGGGTTGACCAAACTTGCAGAAACATGTTTATTTCTGCTGAAAAACATGTTTTGACACTTTCAGCACACTGGGGTTAAGATCTGAGTGTGTGGGCTCTTCTGAGACTTGCTGCTACATGGGGATTCAGTTGTCTGAAAAAACGCGTTTATTTCGGGCTGAAAAACACGTTTTGAAAAGTGTACTGTTACTGCCCCACAACTTACATGGGGTTGACCAAACTTGCAGAAACATGTTTATTTCTGCTGAAAAACATGTTTTGACACTTTCAGCACACTGGGGTTAAGATCTGAGTGTGTGGGCTCTTCTGAGCCTTGCTGCTACATGGGGATTCAGTTGTCTGAAAAAACGCGTTTATTTCGGGCTGAAAAACACGTTTTGAAAAGTGTACTGTTACTGCCCCATAACTTACATGGGGTTGACCAAACTTGCAGAAACATGTTTATTTCTGCTGAAAAACACGTTTTGACACTTTCAGCACACTGGGGTTAAGATCTGAGTGTGTGGGCTCTTCTGAGCCTTGCTGCTACATGGGTATTCAGTTGTCTGAAAAAACGCGTTTATTTCGGGCTGAAAAACACGTTTTGAAAAGTGTACTGTTACTGCCCCATAACTTACATGGGGTTGACCAAACTTGCAGAAACATGTTTATTTCTGCTGAAAAACATGTTTTGACACTTTCAGCACACTGGGGTTAAGATCTGAGTGTGTGGGCTCTTCTGAGCCTTGCTGCTACATGGGTATTCAGTTGTCTGAAAAAACGCGTTTATTTCGGGCTGAAAAACACGTTTTGCAGAGTGTACTGTTACTGCCCCATAACTTACATGGGGTTGACCAAACTTGCAGAAACATGTTTATTTCTGCTGAAAAACACGTTTTGACCCTTTCTGCACACTGGGGTTAAGAGCTGAGTGTGTGGGCTCTTCTGAGACTTGCTGCTACATGGGGATTCAGTTGTCTGAAAAAACGCGTTTATTTCGGGCTGAAAAACACGTTTTGAAAAGTGTACTGTTACTGCCCCATAACTTACATGGGGTTGACCAAACTTGCAGAAACATGTTTATTTCTGCTGAAAAACATGTTTTGACACTTTCAGCACACTGGGGTTAAGATCTGAGTGTGTGGGCTCTTCTGAGCCTTGCTGCTACATGGGGATTCAGTTGTCTGAAAAAACGCGTTTATTTCGGGCTGAAAAACACGTTTTGAAAAGTGTACTGTTACTGCCCCATAACTTACATGGGGTTGACCAAACTTGCAGAAACATGTTTATTTCTGCTGAAAAACATGTTTTGACACTTTCAGCACACTGGGGTTAAGATCTGAGTGTGTGGGCTCTTCTGAGCCTTGCTGCTACATGGGGATTCAGTTGTCTGAAAAAACGCGTTTATTTCGGGCTGAAAAACACGTTTTGAAAAGTGTACTGTTACTGCCCCATAACTTACATGGGGTTGACCAAACTTGCAGAAACATGTTTATTTCTGCTGAAAAACATGTTTTGACACTTTCAGCACACTGGGGTTAAGATCTGAGTGTGTGGGCTCTTCTGAGCCTTGCTGCTACATGGGGATTCAGTTGTCTGAAAAAACGCGTTTATTTCGGGCTGAAAAACACGTTTTGAAAAGTGTACTGTTACTGCCCCATAACTTACATGGGGTTGACCAAACTTGCAGAAACATGTTTATTTCTGCTGAAAAACATGTTTTGACACTTTCAGCACACTGGGGTTAAGATCTGAGTGTGTGGGCTCTTCTGAGCCTTGCTGCTACATGGGTATTCAGTTGTCTGAAAAAACGCGTTTATTTCGGGCTGAAAAACACGTTTTGAAAAGTGTACTGTTACTGCCCCATAACTTACATGGGGTTGACCAAACTTGCAGAAACATGTTTATTTCTGCTGAAAAACACGTTTTGACCCTTTCTGCACACTGGGGTTAAGAGCTGAGTGTGTGGGCTCTTCTGAGACTTGCTGCTACATGGGGATTCAGTTGTCTGAAAAAACGCGTTTATTTCGGGCTGAAAAACACGTTTTGAAAAGTGTACTGTTACTGCCCCATAACTTACATGGGGTTGACCAAACTTGCAGAAACATGTTTATTTCTGCTGAAAAACATGTTTTGACACTTTCAGCACACTGGGGTTAAGATCTGAGTGTGTGGGCTCTTCTGAGCCTTGCTGCTACATGGGGATTCAGTTGTCTGAAAAAACGCGTTTATTTCGGGCTGAAAAACACGTTTTGAAAAGTGTACTGTTACTGCCCCATAACTTACATGGGGTTGACCAAACTTGCAGAAACATGTTTATTTCTCTGAAAAACATGTTTTGACACTTTCAGCACACTGGGGTTAAGATCTGAGTGTGTGGGCTCTTCTGAGCCTTGCTGCTACATGGGTATTCAGTTGTCTGAAAAAACGCGTTTATTTCGGGCTGAAAAACACGTTTTGAAAAGTGTACTGTTACTGCCCCATAACTTACATGGGGTTGACCAAACTTGCAGAAACATGTTTATTTCTGCTGAAAAACATGTTTTGACACTTTCAGCACACTGGGGTTAAGATCTGAGTGTGTGGGCTCTTCTGAGCCTTGCTGCTACATGGGTATTCAGTTGTCTGAAAAAACGCGTTTATTTCGGGCTGAAAAACACGTTTTGAAAAGTGTACTGTTACTGCCCCATAACTTACATGGGGTTGACCAAACTTGCAGAAACATGTTTATTTCTGCTGAAAAACATGTTTTGACACTTTCAGCACACTGGGGTTAAGATCTGAGTGTGTGGGCTCTTCTGAGCCTTGCTGCTACATGGGGATTCAGTTGTCTGAAAAAACGCGTTTATTTCGGGCTGAAAAACACGTTTTGCAGAGTGTACTGTTACTGCCCCATAACTTACATGGGGTTGACCAAACTTGCAGAAACATGTTTATTTCTGCTGAAAAACACGTTTTGACCCTTTCTGCACACTGGGGTTAAGAGCTGAGTGTGTGGGCTCTTCTGAGACTTGCTGCTACATGGGGATTCAGTTGTCTGAAAAAACGCGTTTATTTCGGGCTGAAAAACACGTTTTGAAAAGTGTACTGTTACTGAACCATAACTTACATGGGGTTGACCAAACTTGCAGAAACATGTTTATTTCTGCTGAAAAACATGTTTTGACACTTTCAGCACACTGGGGTTAAGATCTGAGTGTGTGGGCTCTTCTGAGCCTTGCTGCTACATGGGTATTCAGTTGTCTGAAAAAACGCGTTTATTTCGGGCTGAAAAACACGTTTTGAAAAGTGTACTGTTACTGCCCCATAACTTACATGGGGTTGACCAAACTTGCAGAAACATGTTTATTTCTGCTGAAAAACATGTTTTGACACTTTCAGCACACTGGGGTTAAGATCTGAGTGTGTGGGCTCTTCTGAGCCTTGCTGCTACATGGGTATTCAGTTGTCTGAAAAAACGCGTTTATTTCGGGCTGAAAAACACGTTTTGCAGAGTGTACTGTTACTGCCCCATAACTTACATGGGGTTGACCAAACTTGCAGAAACATGTTTATTTCTGCTGAAAAACATGTTTTGACACTTTCAGCACACTGGGGTTAAGATCTGAGTGTGTGGGCTCTTCTGAGCCTTGCTGCTACATGGGGATTCAGTTGTCTGAAAAAACGCGTTTATTTCGGGCTGAAAAAACACGTTTTGAAAAGTGTACTGTTACTGCCCCATAACTTACATGGGGTTGACCAAACTTGCAGAAACATGTTTATTTCTGCTGAAAAACATGTTTTGACACTTTCAGCACACTGGGGTTAAGATCTGAGTGTGTGGGCTCTTCTGAGCCTTGCTGCTACATGGGGATTCAGTTGTCTGAAAAAACGCGTTTATTTCGGGCTGAAAAACACGTTTTGCAGAGTGTACTGTTACTGCCCCATAACTTACATGGGGTTGACCAAACTTGCAGAAACATGTTTATTTCTGCTGAAAAACACGTTTTGACCCTTTCTGCACACTGGGGTTAAGAGCTGAGTGTGTGGGCTCTTCTGAGACTTGCTGCTACATGGGGATTCAGTTGTCTGAAAAAACGCGTTTATTTCGGGCTGAAAAACACGTTTTGAAAAGTGTACTGTTACTGAACCATAACTTACATGGGGTTGACCAAACTTGCAGAAACATGTTTATTTCTGCTGAAAAACATGTTTTGACACTTTCAGCACACTGGGGTTAAGATCTGAGTGTGTGGGCTCTTCTGAGCCTTGCTGCTACATGGGGATTCAGTTGTCTGAAAAAACGCGTTTATTTCGGGCTGAAAAACACGTTTTGAAAAGTGTACTGTTACTGCCCCATAACTTACATGGGGTTGACCAAACTTGCAGAAACATGTTTATTTCTGCTGAAAAACATGTTTTGACACTTTCAGCACACTGGGGTTAAGATCTGAGTGTGTGGGCTCTTCTGAGACTTGCTGCTACATGGGGATTCAGTTGTCTGAAAAAACGCGTTTATTTCGGGCTGAAAAACACGTTTTGAAAAGTGTACTGTTACTGAACCATAACTTACATGGGGTTGACCAAACTTGCAGAAACATGTTTATTTCTGCTGAAAAACATGTTTTGACACTTTCAGCACACTGGGGTTAAGATCTGAGTGTGTGGGCTCTTCTGAGCCTTGCTGCTACATGGGTATTCAGTTGTCTGAAAAAACGTGTTTATTTCGGGCTGAAAAACACGTTTTGAAAAGTGTACTGTTACTGCCCCATAACTTACATGGGGTTGACCAAACTTGCAGAAACATGTTTATTTCTGCTGAAAAACATGTTTTGAACCTTTCTGCACACTGGGGTTAAGATCTGAGTGTGTGGGCTCTTCTGAGCCTTGCTGCTACATGGGGATTCAGTTGTCTGAAAAAAAGCGTTTATTTCGGGCTGAAAAACACGTTTTGAAAAGTGTACTGTTACTGCCCCACAACTTACATGGGGTTGACCAAACTTGCAGAAACATGTTTATTTCTGATGAAAAACATGTTTTGACACTTTCAGCACACTGGGGTTAAGATCTGAGTGTGTGGGCTCTTCTGAGCCTTGCTGCTACATGGGTATTCAGTTGTCTGAAAAAACGCGTTTATTTCGGGCTGAAAAACACGTTTTGAAAAGTGTACTGTTACTGCCCCATAACTTACATGGGGTTGACCAAACTTGCAGAAACATGTTTATTTCTGCTGAAAAACACGTTTTGACACTTTCAGCACACTGGGGTTAAGATCTGAGTGTGTGGGCTCTTCTGAGCCTTGCTGCTACATGGGTATTCAGTTGTCTGAAAAAACGCGTTTATTTCGGGCTGAAAAACACGTTTTGAAAAGTGTACTGTTACTGCCCCATAACTTACATGGGGTTGACCAAACTTGCAGAAACATGTTTATTTCTGCTGAAAAACATGTTTTGACACTTTCAGCACACTGGGGTTAAGATCTGAGTGTGTGGGCTCTTCTGAGCCTTGCTGCTACATGGGTATTCAGTTGTCTGAAAAAACGCGTTTATTTCGGGCTGAAAAACACGTTTTGCAGAGTGTACTGTTACTGCCCCATAACTTACATGGGGTTGACCAAACTTGCAGAAACATGTTTATTTCTGCTGAAAAACATGTTTTGACACTTTCAGCACACTGGGGTTAAGATCTGAGTGTGTGGGCTCTTCTGAGCCTTGCTGCTACATGGGGATTCAGTTGTCTGAAAAAACGCGTTTATTTCGGGCTGAAAAACACGTTTTGAAAAGTGTACTGTTACTGCCCCATAACTTACATGGGGTTGACCAAACTTGCAGAAACATGTTTATTTCTGCTGAAAAACATGTTTTGACACTTACAGCACACTGGGGTTAAGATCTGAGTGTGTGGGCTCTTCTGAGACTTGCTGCTACATGGGGATTCAGTTGTCTGAAAAAACGCGTTTATTTCGGGCTGAAAAACACGTTTTGAAAAGTGTACTGTTACTGAACCATAACTTACATGGGGTTGACCAAACTTGCAGAAACATGTTTATTTCTGCTGAAAAACATGTTTTGACACTTTCAGCACACTGGGGTTAAGATCTGAGTGTGTGGGCTCTTCTGAGCCTTGCTGCTACATGGGTATTCAGTTGTCTGAAAAAACGTGTTTATTTCGGGCTGAAAAACACGTTTTGAAAAGTGTACTGTTACTGCCCCATAACTTACATGGGGTTGACCAAACTTGCAGAAACATGTTTATTTCTGCTGAAAAACATGTTTTGAACCTTTCTGCACACTGGGGTTAAGATCTGAGTGTGTGGGCTCTTCTGAGCCTTGCTGCTACATGGGGATTCAGTTGTCTGAAAAAAAGCGTTTATTTCGGGCTGAAAAACACGTTTTGAAAAGTGTACTGTTACTGCCCCACAACTTACATGGGGTTGACCAAACTTGCAGAAACATGTTTATTTCTGCTGAAAAACATGTTTTGACACTTTCAGCACACTGGGGTTAAGATCTGAGTGTGTGGGCTCTTCTGAGCCTTGCTGCTACATGGGTATTCAGTTGTCTGAAAAAACGCGTTTATTTCGGGCTGAAAAACACGTTTTGAAAAGTGTACTGTTACTGCCCCATAACTTACATGGGGTTGACCAAACTTGCAGAAACATGTTTATTTCTGCTGAAAAACACGTTTTGACACTTTCAGCACACTGGGGTTAAGATCTGAGTGTGTGGGCTCTTCTGAGCCTTGCTGCTACATGGGTATTCAGTTGTCTGAAAAAACGCGTTTATTTCGGGCTGAAAAACACGTTTTGAAAAGTGTACTGTTACTGCCCCATAACTTACATGGGGTTGACCAAACTTGCAGAAACATGTTTATTTCTGCTGAAAAACATGTTTTGACACTTTCAGCACACTGGGGTTAAGATCTGAGTGTGTGGGCTCTTCTGAGCCTTGCTGCTACATGGGTATTCAGTTGTCTGAAAAAACGCGTTTATTTCGGGCTGAAAAACACGTTTTGAAAAGTGTACTGTTACTGCCCCATAACTTACATGGGGTTGACCAAACTTGCAGAAACATGTTTATTTCTGCTGAAAAACATGTTTTGACACTTTCAGCACACTGGGGTTAAGATCTGAGTGTGTGGGCTCTTCTGAGCCTTGCTGCTACATGGGGATTCAGTTGTCTGAAAAAACGCGTTTATTTCGGGCTGAAAAACACGTTTTGCAGAGTGTACTGTTACTGCCCCATAACTTACATGGGGTTGACCAAACTTGCAGAAACATGTTTATTTCTGCTGAAAAACACGTTTTGACCCTTTCTGCACACTGGGGTTAAGAGCTGAGTGTGTGGGCTCTTCTGAGACTTGCTGCTACATGGGGATTCAGTTGTCTGAAAAAACGCGTTTATTTCGGGCTGAAAAACACGTTTTGAAAAGTGTACTGTTACTGCCCCATAACTTACATGGGGTTGACCAAACTTGCAGAAACATGTTTATTTCTGCTGAAAAACACGTTTTGACACTTTCAGCACACTGGGGTTAAGATCTGAGTGTGTGGGCTCTTCTGAGCCTTGCTGCTACATGGGGATTCAGTTGTCTGAAAAAACGCGTTTATTTCGGGCTGAAAAACACGTTTTGAAAAGTGTACTGTTACTGCCCCATAACTTACATGGGGTTGACCAAACTTGCAGAAACATGTTTATTTCTGCTGAAAAACACGTTTTGACACTTTCAGCACACTGGGGTTAAGATCTGAGTGTGTGGGCTCTTCTGAGCCTTGCTGCTACATGGGTATTCAGTTGTCTGAAAAAACGCGTTTATTTCGGGCTGAAAAACACGTTTTGAAAAGTGTACTGTTACTGCCCCATAACTTACATGGGGTTGACCAAACTTGCAGAAACATGTTTATTTCTGCTGAAAAACATGTTTTGACACTTTCAGCACACTGGGGTTAAGATCTGAGTGTGTGGGCTCTTCTGAGCCTTGCTGCTACATGGGTATTCAGTTGTCTGAAAAAACGCGTTTATTTCGGGCTGAAAAACACGTTTTGCAGAGTGTACTGTTACTGCCCCACAACTTACATGGGGTTGACCAAACTTGCAGAAACATGTTTATTTCTGCTGAAAAACATGTTTTGACACTTTCAGCACACTGGGGTTAAGATCTGAGTGTGTGGGCTCTTCTGAGCCTTGCTGCTACATGGGTATTCAGTTGTCTGAAAAAACGCGTTTATTTCGGGCTGAAAAACACGTTTTGAAAAGTGTACTGTTACTGCCCCATAACTTACATGGGGTTGACCAAACTTGCAGAAACATGTTTATTTCTGCTGAAAAACATGTTTTGACACTTTCAGCACACTGGGGTTAAGATCTGAGTGTGTGGGCTCTTCTGAGCCTTGCTGCTACATGGGGATTCAGTTGTCTGAAAAAACGCGTTTATTTCGGGCTGAAAAACACGTTTTGAAAAGTGTACTGTTACTGCCCCATAACTTACATGGGGTTGACCAAACTTGCAGAAACATGTTTATTTCTGCTGAAAAACATGTTTTGAACCTTTCTGCACACTGGGGTTAAGATCTGAGTGTGTGGGCTCTTCTGAGCCTTGCTGCTACATGGGTATTCAGTTGTCTGAAAAAACGCGTTTATTTCGGGCTGAAAAACACGTTTTGAAAAGTGTACTGTTACTGCCCCATAACTTACATGGGGTTGACCAAACTTGCAGAAACATGTTTATTTCTGCTGAAAAACATGTTTTGACACTTTCAGCACACTGGGGTTAAGATCTGAGTGTGTGGGCTCTTCTGAGACTTGCTGCTACATGGGGATTCAGTTGTCTGAAAAAACGCGTTTATTTCGGGCTGAAAAACACGTTTTGAAAAGTGTACTGTTACTGCCCCACAACTTACATGGGGTTGACCAAACTTGCAGAAACATGTTTATTTCTGCTGAAAAACATGTTTTGACACTTTCAGCACACTGGGGTTAAGATCTGAGTGTGTGGGCTCTTCTGAGCCTTGCTGCTACATGGGGATTCAGTTGTCTGAAAAAACGCGTTTATTTCGGGCTGAAAAACACGTTTTGAAAAGTGTACTGTTACTGCCCCATAACTTACATGGGGTTGACCAAACTTGCAGAAACATGTTTATTTCTGCTGAAAAACACGTTTTGACACTTTCAGCACACTGGGGTTAAGATCTGAGTGTGTGGGCTCTTCTGAGCCTTGCTGCTACATGGGTATTCAGTTGTCTGAAAAAACGCGTTTATTTCGGGCTGAAAAACACGTTTTGAAAAGTGTACTGTTACTGCCCCATAACTTACATGGGGTTGACCAAACTTGCAGAAACATGTTTATTTCTGCTGAAAAACATGTTTTGACACTTTCAGCACACTGGGGTTAAGATCTGAGTGTGTGGGCTCTTCTGAGCCTTGCTGCTACATGGGTATTCAGTTGTCTGAAAAAACGCGTTTATTTCGGGCTGAAAAACACGTTTTGCAGAGTGTACTGTTACTGCCCCATAACTTACATGGGGTTGACCAAACTTGCAGAAACATGTTTATTTCTGCTGAAAAACACGTTTTGACCCTTTCTGCACACTGGGGTTAAGAGCTGAGTGTGTGGGCTCTTCTGAGACTTGCTGCTACATGGGGATTCAGTTGTCTGAAAAAACGCGTTTATTTCGGGCTGAAAAACACGTTTTGAAAAGTGTACTGTTACTGCCCCATAACTTACATGGGGTTGACCAAACTTGCAGAAACATGTTTATTTCTGCTGAAAAACATGTTTTGACACTTTCAGCACACTGGGGTTAAGATCTGAGTGTGTGGGCTCTTCTGAGCCTTGCTGCTACATGGGGATTCAGTTGTCTGAAAAAACGCGTTTATTTCGGGCTGAAAAACACGTTTTGAAAAGTGTACTGTTACTGAACCATAACTTACATGGGGTTGACCAAACTTGCAGAAACATGTTTATTTCTGCTGAAAAACATGTTTTGACACTTTCAGCACACTGGGGTTAAGATCTGAGTGTGTGGGCTCTTCTGAGCCTTGCTGCTACATGGGTATTCAGTTGTCTGAAAAAACGTGTTTATTTCGGGCTGAAAAACACGTTTTGAAAAGTGTACTGTTACTGCCCCATAACTTACATGGGGTTGACCAAACTTGCAGAAACATGTTTATTTCTGCTGAAAAACATGTTTTGAACCTTTCTGCACACTGGGGTTAAGATCTGAGTGTGTGGGCTCTTCTGAGCCTTGCTGCTACATGGGGATTCAGTTGTCTGAAAAAACGCGTTTATTTCGGGCTGAAAAACACGTTTTGAAAAGTGTACTGTTACTGCCCCACAACTTACATGGGGTTGACCAAACTTGCAGAAACATGTTTATTTCTGCTGAAAAACATGTTTTGACACTTTCAGCACACTGGGGTTAAGATCTGAGTGTGTGGGCTCTTCTGAGCCTTGCTGCTACATGGGTATTCAGTTGTCTGAAAAAACGCGTTTATTTCGGGCTGAAAAACACGTTTTGAAAAGTGTACTGTTACTGCCCCATAACTTACATGGGGTTGACCAAACTTGCAGAAACATGTTTATTTCTGCTGAAAAACATGTTTTGACACTTTCAGCACACTGGGGTTAAGATCTGAGTGTGTGGGCTCTTCTGAGCCTTGCTGCTACATGGGGATTCAGTTGTCTGAAAAAACGCGTTTATTTCGGGCTGAAAAACACGTTTTGAAAAGTGTACTGTTACTGCCCCATAACTTACATGGGGTTGACCAAACTTGCAGAAACATGTTTATTTCTGCTGAAAAACACGTTTTGACACTTTCAGCACACTGGGGTTAAGATCTGAGTGTGTGGGCTCTTCTGAGCCTTGCTGCTACATGGGGATTCAGTTGTCTGAAAAAACGTGTTTATTTCGGGCTGAAAAACACGTTTTGAAAAGTGTACTGTTACTGCCCCATAACTTACATGGGGTTGACCAAACTTGCAGAAACATGTTTATTTCTGCTGAAAAACATGTTTTGACACTTTCAGCACACTGGGGTTAAGATCTGAGTGTGTGGGCTCTTCTGAGCCTTGCTGCTACATGGGTATTCAGTTGTCTGAAAAAACGCGTTTATTTCGGGCTGAAAAACACGTTTTGAAAAGTGTACTGTTACTGCCCCATAACTTACATGGGGTTGACCAAACTTGCAGAAACATGTTTATTTCTGCTGAAAAACATGTTTTGACACTTTCAGCACACTGGGGTTAAGATCTGAGTGTGTGGGCTCTTCTGAGCCTTGCTGCTACATGGGTATTCAGTTGTCTGAAAAAACGCGTTTATTTCGGGCTGAAAAACACGTTTTGAAAAGTGTACTGTTACTGCCCCATAACTTACATGGGGTTGACCAAACTTGCAGAAACATGTTTATTTCTGCTGAAAAACATGTTTTGACACTTTCAGCACACTGGGGTTAAGATCTGAGTGTGTGGGCTCTTCTGAGCCTTGCTGCTACATGGGGATTCAGTTGTCTGAAAAAACGCGTTTATTTCGGGCTGAAAAAAACGTTTTGAAAAGTGTACTGTTACTGCCCCATAACTTACATGGGGTTGACCAAACTTGCAGAAACATGTTTATTTCTGCTGAAAAACATGTTTTGACACTTTCAGCACACTGGGGTTAAGATCTGAGTGTGTGGGCTCTTCTGAGCCTTGCTGCTACATGGGGATTCAGTTGTCTGAAAAAACGCGTTTATTTCGGGCTGAAAAACACGTTTTGAAAAGTGTACTGTTACTGCCCCATAACTTACATGGGGTTGACCAAACTTGCAGAAACATGTTTATTTCTGCTGAAAAACATGTTTTGACACTTTCAGCACACTGGGGTTAAGATCTGAGTGTGTGGGCTCTTCTGAGCCTTGCTGCTACATGGGTATTCAGTTGTCTGAAAAAACGCGTTTATTTCGGGCTGAAAAACACGTTTTGAAAAGTGTACTGTTACTGCCCCATAACTTACATGGGGTTGACCAAACTTGCAGAAACATGTTTATTTCTGCTGAAAAACACGTTTTGACCCTTTCTGCACACTGGGGTTAAGAGCTGAGTGTGTGGGCTCTTCTGAGACTTGCTGCTACATGGGTATTCAGTTGTCTGAAAAAACGCGTTTATTTCGGGCTGAAAAACACGTTTTGAAAAGTGTACTGTTACTGCCCCATAACTTACATGGGGTTGACCAAACTTGCAGAAACATGTTTATTTCTGCTGAAAAACATGTTTTGACACTTTCAGCACACTGGGGTTAAGATCTGAGTGTGTGGGCTCTTCTGAGCCTTGCTGCTACATGGGGATTCAGTTGTCTGAAAAAACGCGTTTATTTCGGGCTGAAAAACACGTTTTGAAAAGTGTACTGTTACTGCCCCATAACTTACATGGGGTTGACCAAACTTGCAGAAACATGTTTATTTCTGCTGAAAAACATGTTTTGACACTTTCAGCACACTGGGGTTAAGATCTGAGTGTGTGGGCTCTTCTGAGCCTTGCTGCTACATGGGTATTCAGTTGTCTGAAAAAACGCGTTTATTTCGGGCTGAAAAACACGTTTTGAAAAGTGTACTGTTACTGCCCCATAACTTACATGGGGTTGACCAAACTTGCAGAAACATGTTTATTTCTGCTGAAAAACATGTTTTGACACTTTCAGCACACTGGGGTTAAGATCTGAGTGTGTGGGCTCTTCTGAGCCTTGCTGCTACATGGGTATTCAGTTGTCTGAAAAAACGCGTTTATTTCGGGCTGAAAAACACGTTTTGAAAAGTGTACTGTTACTGCCCCATAACTTACATGGGGTTGACCAAACTTGCAGAAACATGTTTATTTCTGCTGAAAAACATGTTTTGACACTTTCAGCACACTGGGGTTAAGATCTGAGTGTGTGGGCTCTTCTGAGCCTTGCTGCTACATGGGGATTCAGTTGTCTGAAAAAACGCGTTTATTTCGGGCTGAAAAACACGTTTTGCAGAGTGTACTGTTACTGCCCCATAACTTACATGGGGTTGACCAAACTTGCAGAAACATGTTTATTTCTGCTGAAAAACACGTTTTGACCCTTTCTGCACACTGGGGTTAAGAGCTGAGTGTGTGGGCTCTTCTGAGACTTGGTGCTACATGGGGATTCAGTTGTCTGAAAAAACGCGTTTATTTCGGGCTGAAAAACACGTTTTGAAAAGTGTACTGTTACTGAACCATAACTTACATGGGGTTGACCAAACTTGCAGAAACATGTTTATTTCTGCTGAAAAACATGTTTTGACACTTTCAGCACACTGGGGTTAAGATCTGAGTGTGTGGGCTCTTCTGAGCCTTGCTGCTACATGGGTATTCAGTTGTCTGAAAAAACGCGTTTATTTCGGGCTGAAAAACACGTTTTGAAAAGTGTACTGTTACTGCCCCATAACTTACATGGGGTTGACCAAACTTGCAGAAACATGTTTATTTCTGCTGAAAAACATGTTTTGACACTTTCAGCACACTGGGGTTAAGATCTGAGTGTGTGGGCTCTTCTGAGCCTTGCTGCTACATGGGTATTCAGTTGTCTGAAAAAACGCGTTTATTTCGGGCTGAAAAACACGTTTTGCAGAGTGTACTGTTACTGCCCCATAACTTACATGGGGTTGACCAAACTTGCAGAAACATGTTTATTTCTGCTGAAAAACATGTTTTGACACTTTCAGCACACTGGGGTTAAGATCTGAGTGTGTGGGCTCTTCTGAGCCTTGCTGCTACATGGGGATTCAGTTGTCTGAAAAAACGCGTTTATTTCGGGCTGAAAAACACGTTTTGAAAAGTGTACTGTTACTGCCCCATAACTTACATGGGGTTGACCAAACTTGCAGAAACATGTTTATTTCTGCTGAAAAACATGTTTTGACACTTTCAGCACACTGGGGTTAAGATCTGAGTGTGTGGGCTCTTCTGAGCCTTGCTGCTACATGGGGATTCAGTTGTCTGAAAAAACGCGTTTATTTCGGGCTGAAAAACACGTTTTGCAGAGTGTACTGTTACTGCCCCATAACTTACATGGGGTTGACCAAACTTGCAGAAACATGTTTATTTCTGCTGAAAAACACGTTTTGACCCTTTCTGCACACTGGGGTTAAGAGCTGAGTGTGTGGGCTCTTCTGAGACTTGCTGCTACATGGGGATTCAGTTGTCTGAAAAAACGCGTTTATTTCGGGCTGAAAAACACGTTTTGAAAAGTGTACTGTTACTGAACCATAACTTACATGGGGTTGACCAAACTTGCAGAAACATGTTTATTTCTGCTGAAAAACATGTTTTGACACTTTCAGCACACTGGGGTTAAGATCTGAGTGTGTGGGCTCTTCTGAGCCTTGCTGCTACATGGGTATTCAGTTGTCTGAAAAAACGCGTTTATTTCGGGCTGAAAAACACGTTTTGAAAAGTGTACTGTTACTGCCCCATAACTTACATGGGGTTGACCAAACTTGCAGAAACATGTTTATTTCTGCTTAAAAACATGTTTTGACACTTTCAGCACACTGGGGTTAAGATCTGAGTGTGTGGGCTCTTCTGAGCCTTGCTGCTACATGGGTATTCAGTTGTCTGAAAAAACGCGTTTATTTCGGGCTGAAAAACACGTTTTGCAGAGTGTACTGTTACTGCCCCATAACTTACATGGGGTTGACCAAACTTGCAGAAACATGTTTATTTCTGCTGAAAAACATGTTTTGACACTTTCAGCACACTGGGGTTAAGATCTGAGTGTGTGGGCTCTTCTGAGCCTTGCTGCTACATGGGGATTCAGTTGTCTGAAAAAACGCGTTTATTTCGGGCTGAAAAACACGTTTTGAAAAGTGTACTGTTACTGCCCCATAACTTACATGGGGTTGACCAAACTTGCAGAAACATGTTTATTTCTGCTGAAAAACATGTTTTGACACTTTCAGCACACTGGGGTTAAGATCTGAGTGTGTGGGCTCTTCTGAGACTTGCTGCTACATGGGGATTCAGTTGTCTGAAAAAACGCGTTTATTTCGGGCTGAAAAACACGTTTTGAAAAGTGTACTGTTACTGAACCATAACTTACATGGGGTTGACCAAACTTGCAGAAACATGTTTATTTCTGCTGAAAAACATGTTTTGACACTTTCAGCACACTGGGGTTAAGATCTGAGTGTGTGGGCTCTTCTGAGCCTTGCTGCTACATGGGTATTCAGTTGTCTGAAAAAACGTGTTTATTTCGGGCTGAAAAACACGTTTTGAAAAGTGTACTGTTACTGCCCCATAACTTACATGGGGTTGACCAAACTTGCAGAAACATGTTTATTTCTGCTGAAAAACATGTTTTGAACCTTTCTGCACACTGGGGTTAAGATCTGAGTGTGTGGGCTCTTCTGAGCCTTGCTGCTACATGGGGATTCAGTTGTCTGAAAAAAAGCGTTTATTTCGGGCTGAAAAACACGTTTTGAAAAGTGTACTGTTACTGCCCCACAACTTACATGGGGTTGACCAAACTTGCAGAAACATGTTTATTTCTGATGAAAAACATGTTTTGACACTTTCAGCACACTGGGGTTAAGATCTGAGTGTGTGGGCTCTTCTGAGCCTTGCTGCTGCATGGGTATTCAGTTGTCTGAAAAAACGCGTTTATTTCGGGCTGAAAAACACGTTTTGAAAAGTGTACTGTTACTGCCCCATAACTTACATGGGGTTGACCAAACTTGCAGAAACATGTTTATTTCTGCTGAAAAACACGTTTTGACACTTTCAGCACACTGGGGTTAAGATCTGAGTGTGTGGGCTCTTCTGAGCCTTGCTGCTACATGGGTATTCAGTTGTCTGAAAAAACGCGTTTATTTCGGGCTGAAAAACACGTTTTGAAAAGTGTACTGTTACTGCCCCATAACTTACATGGGGTTGACCAAACTTGCAGAAACATGTTTATTTCTGCTGAAAAACATGTTTTGACACTTTCAGCACACTGGGGTTAAGATCTGAGTGTGTGGGCTCTTCTGAGCCTTGCTGCTACATGGGTATTCAGTTGTCTGAAAAAACGCGTTTATTTCGGGCTGAAAAACACGTTTTGCAGAGTGTACTGTTACTGCCCCATAACTTACATGGGGTTGACCAAACTTGCAGAAACATGTTTATTTCTGCTGAAAAACATGTTTTGACACTTTCAGCACACTGGGGTTAAGATCTGAGTGTGTGGGCTCTTCTGAGCCTTGCTGCTACATGGGGATTCAGTTGTCTGAAAAAACGCGTTTATTTCGGGCTGAAAAACACGTTTTGAAAAGTGTACTGTTACTGCCCCATAACTTACATGGGGTTGACCAAACTTGCAGAAACATGTTTATTTCTGCTGAAAAACATGTTTTGACACTTTCAGCACACTGGGGTTAAGATCTGAGTGTGTGGGCTCTTCTGAGACTTGCTGCTACATGGGGATTCAGTTGTCTGAAAAAACGCGTTTATTTCGGGCTGAAAAACACGTTTTGAAAAGTGTACTGTTACTGAACCATAACTTACATGGGGTTGACCAAACTTGCAGAAACATGTTTATTTCTGCTGAAAAACATGTTTTGACACTTTCAGCACACTGGGGTTAAGATCTGAGTGTGTGGGCTCTTCTGAGCCTTGCTGCTACATGGGTATTCAGTTGTCTGAAAAAACGTGTTTATTTCGGGCTGAAAAACACGTTTTGAAAAGTGTACTGTTACTGCCCCATAACTTACATGGGGTTGACCAAACTTGCAGAAACATGTTTATTTCTGCTGAAAAACATCTTTTGAACCTTTCTGCACACTGGGGTTAAGATCTGAGTGTGTGGGCTCTTCTGAGCCTTGCTGCTACATGGGGATTCAGTTGTCTGAAAAAAAGCGTTTATTTCGGGCTGAAAAACACGTTTTGAAAAGTGTACTGTTACTGCCCCACAACTTACATGGGGTTGACCAAACTTGCAGAAACATGTTTATTTCTGCTGAAAAACATGTTTTGACACTTTCAGCACACTGGGGTTAAGATCTGAGTGTGTGGGCTCTTCTGAGCCTTGCTGCTACATGGGTATTCAGTTGTCTGAAAAAACGCGTTTATTTCGGGCTGAAAAACACGTTTTGAAAAGTGTACTGTTACTGCCCCATAACTTACATGGGGTTGACCAAACTTGCAGAAACATGTTTATTTCTGCTGAAAAACACGTTTTGACACTTTCAGCACACTGGGGTTAAGATCTGAGTGTGTGGGCTCTTCTGAGCCTTGCTGCTACATGGGTATTCAGTTGTCTGAAAAAACGCGTTTATTTCGGGCTGAAAAACACGTTTTGAAAAGTGTACTGTTACTGCCCCATAACTTACATGGGGTTGACCAAACTTGCAGAAACATGTTTATTTCTGCTGAAAAACATGTTTTGACACTTTCAGCACACTGGGGTTAAGATCTGAGTGTGTGGGCTCTTCTGAGCCTTGCTGCTACATGGGTATTCAGTTGTCTGAAAAAACGCGTTTATTTCGGGCTGAAAAACACGTTTTGAAAAGTGTACTGTTACTGCCCCATAACTTACATGGGGTTGACCAAACTTGCAGAAACATGTTTATTTCTGCTGAAAAACATGTTTTGACACTTTCAGCACACTGGGGTTAAGATCTGAGTGTGTGGGCTCTTCTGAGCCTTGCTGCTACATGGGGATTCAGTTGTCTGAAAAAACGCGTTTATTTCGGGCTGAAAAACACGTTTTGCAGAGTGTACTGTTACTGCCCCATAACTTACATGGGGTTGACCAAACTTGCAGAAACATGTTTATTTCTGCTGAAAAACACGTTTTGACCCTTTCTGCACACTGGGGTTAAGAGCTGAGTGTGTGGGCTCTTCTGAGACTTGCTGCTACATGGGGATTCAGTTGTCTGAAAAAACGCGTTTATTTCGGGCTGAAAAACACGTTTTGAAAAGTGTACTGTTACTGCCCCATAACTTACATGGGGTTGACCAAACTTGCAGAAACATGTTTATTTCTGCTGAAAAACACGTTTTGACACTTTCAGCACACTGGGGTTAAGATCTGAGTGTGTGGGCTCTTCTGAGCCTTGCTGCTACATGGGGATTCAGTTGTCTGAAAAAACGCGTTTATTTCGGGCTGAAAAACACGTTTTGAAAAGTGTACTGTTACTGCCCCATAACTTACATGGGGTTGACCAAACTTGCAGAAACATGTTTATTTCTGCTGAAAAACATGTTTTGACACTTTCAGCACACTGGGGTTAAGATCTGAGTGTGTGGGCTCTTCTGAGCCTTGCTGCTACATGGGTATTCAGTTGTCTGAAAAAACGCGTTTATTTCGGGCTGAAAAACACGTTTTGAAAAGTGTACTGTTACTGCCCCATAACTTACATGGGGTTGACCAAACTTGCAGAAACATGTTTATTTCTGCTGAAAAACATGTTTTGACACTTTCAGCACACTGGGGTTAAGATCTGAGTGTGTGGGCTCTTCTGAGCCTTGCTGCTACATGGGTATTCAGTTGTCTGAAAAAACGCGTTTATTTCGGGCTGAAAAACAAGTTTTGAAAAGTGTACTGTTACTGCCCCATAACTTACATGGGGTTGACCAAACTTGCAGAAACATGTTTATTTCTGCTGAAAAACATGTTTTGACACTTTCAGCACACTGGGGTTAAGATCTGAGTGTGTGGGCTCTTCTGAGCCTTGCTGCTACATGGGGATTCAGTTGTCTGAAAAAACGCGTTTATTTCGGGCTGAAAAACACGTTTTGAAAAGTGTACTGTTACTGCCCCATAACTTACATGGGGTTGACCAAACTTGCAGAAACATGTTTATTTCTGCTGAAAAACATGTTTTGACACTTTCAGCACACTGGGGTTAAGATCTGAGTGTGTGGGCTCTTCTGAGCCTTGCTGCTACATGGGTATTCAGTTGTCTGAAAAAACGCGTTTATTTCGGGCTGAAAAACACGTTTTGAAAAGTGTACTATTACTGCCCCATAACTTACATGGGGTTGACCAAACTTGCAGAAACATGTTTATTTCTGCTGAAAAACATGTTTTGACACTTTCAGCACACTGGGGTTAAGATCTGAGTGTGTGGGCTCTTCTGAGCCTTGCTGCTACATGGGTATTCAGTTGTCTGAAAAAACGCGTTTATTTCGGGCTGAAAAACACGTTTTGAAAAGTGTACTGTTACTGCCCCATAACTTACATGGGGTTGACCAAACTTGCAGAAACATGTTTATTTCTGCTGAAAAACACGTTTTGACCCTTTCTGCACACTGGGGTTAAGAGCTGAGTGTGTGGGCTCTTCTGAGACTTGCTGCTACATGGGGATTCAGTTGTCTGAAAAAACGCGTTTATTTCGGGCTGAAAAACACGTTTTGAAAAGTGTACTGTTACTGCCCCATAACTTACATGGGGTTGACCAAACTTGCAGAAACATGTTTATTTCTGCTGAAAAACACGTTTTGACACTTTCAGCACACTGGGGTTAAGATCTGAGTGTGTGGGCTCTTCTGAGCCTTGCTGCTACATGGGGATTCAGTTGTCTGAAAAAACGCGTTTATTTCGGGCTGAAAAACACGTTTTGAAAAGTGTACTGTTACTGCCCCATAACTTACATGGGGTTGACCAAACTTGCAGAAACATGTTTATTTCTGCTGAAAAACACGTTTTGACACTTTCAGCACACTGGGGTTAAGATCTGAGTGTGTGGGCTCTTCTGAGCCTTGCTGCTACATGGGTATTCAGTTGTCTGAAAAAACGCGTTTATTTCGGGCTGAAAAACACGTTTTGAAAAGTGTACTGTTACTGCCCCATAACTTACATGGGGTTGACCAAACTTGCAGAAACATGTTTATTTCTGCTGAAAAACATGTTTTGACACTTTCAGCACACTGGGGTTAAGATCTGAGTGTGTGGGCTCTTCTGAGCCTTGCTGCTACATGGGTATTCAGTTGTCTGAAAAAACGCGTTTATTTCGGGCTGAAAAACACGTTTTGAAAAGTGTACTGTTACTGCCCCATAACTTACATGGGGTTGACCAAACTTGCAGAAACATGTTTATTTCTGCTGAAAAACATGTTTTGACACTTTCAGCACACTGGGGTTAAGATCTGAGTGTGTGGGCTCTTCTGAGCCTTGCTGCTACATGGGTATTCAGTTGTCTGAAAAAACGCGTTTATTTCGGGCTGAAAAACACGTTTTGCAGAGTGTACTGTTACTGCCCCACAACTTACATGGGGTTGACCAAACTTGCAGAAACATGTTTATTTCTGCTGAAAAACATGTTTTGACACTTTCAGCACACTGGGGTTAAGATCTGAGTGTGTGGGCTCTTCTGAGCCTTGCTGCTACATGGGTATTCAGTTGTCTGAAAAAACGCGTTTATTTCGGGCTGAAAAACACGTTTTGAAAAGTGTACTGTTACTGCCCCATAACTTACATGGGGTTGACCAAACTTGCAGAAACATGTTTATTTCTGCTGAAAAACATGTTTTGACACTTTCAGCACACTGGGGTTAAGATCTGAGTGTGTGGGCTCTTCTGAGCCTTGCTGCTACATGGGTATTCAGTTGTCTGAAAAAACGCGTTTATTTCGGGCTGAAAAACACGTTTTGAAAAGTGTACTGTTACTGCCCCATAACTTACATGGGGTTGACCAAACTTGCAGAAACATGTTTATTTCTGCTGAAAAACATGTTTTGACACTTTCAGCACACTGGGGTTAAGATCTGAGTGTGTGGGCTCTTCTGAGCCTTGCTGCTACATGGGGATTCAGTTGTCTGAAAAAACGCGTTTATTTCGGGCTGAAAAACACGTTTTGCAGAGTGTACTGTTACTGCCCCATAACTTACATGGGGTTGACCAAACTTGCAGAAACATGTTTATTTCTGCTGAAAAACACGTTTTGACCCTTTCTGCACACTGGGGTTAAGAGCTGAGTGTGTGGGCTCTTCTGAGACTTGCTGCTACATGGGGATTCAGTTGTCTGAAAAAACGCGTTTATTTCGGGCTGAAAAACACGTTTTGAAAAGTGTACTGTTACTGAACCATAACTTACATGGGGTTGACCAAACTTGCAGAAACATGTTTATTTCTGCTGAAAAACATGTTTTGACACTTTCAGCACACTGGGGTTAAGATCTGAGTGTGTGGGCTCTTCTGAGCCTTGCTGCTACATGGGTATTCAGTTGTCTGAAAAAACGCGTTTATTTCGGGCTGAAAAACACGTTTTGAAAAGTGTACTGTTACTGCCCCATAACTTACATGGGGTTGACCAAACTTGCAGAAACATGTTTATTTCTGCTGAAAAACACGTTTTGACCCTTTCTGCACACTGGGGTTAAGAGCTGAGTGTGTGGGCTCTTCTGAGACTTGCTGCTACATGGGGATTCAGTTGTCTGAAAAAACGCGTTTATTTCGGGCTGAAAAACACGTTTTGAAAAGTGTACTGTTACTGCCCCATAACTTACATGGGGTTGACCAAACTTGCAGAAACATGTTTATTTCTGCTGAAAAACACGTTTTGACACTTTCAGCACACTGGGGTTAAGATCTGAGTGTGTGGGCTCTTCTGAGCCTTGCTGCTACATGGGGATTCAGTTGTCTGAAAAAACGCGTTTATTTCGGGCTGAAAAACACGTTTTGAAAAGTGTACTGTTACTGCCCCATAACTTACATGGGGTTGACCAAACTTGCAGAAACATGTTTATTTCTGCTGAGAAACACGTTTTGACACTTTCAGCACACTGGGGTTAAGATCTGAGTGTGTGGGCTCTTCTGAGCCTTGCTGCTACATGGGTATTCAGTTGTCTGAAAAAACGCGTTTATTTCGGGCTGAAAAACACGTTTTGAAAAGTGTACTGTTACTGCCCCATAACTTACATGGGGTTGACCAAACTTGCAGAAACATGTTTATTTCTGCTGAAAAACATGTTTTGACACTTTCAGCACACTGGGGTTAAGATCTGAGTGTGTGGGCTCTTCTGAGCCTTGCTGCTACATGGGTATTCAGTTGTCTGAAAAAACGCGTTTATTTCGGGCTGAAAAACACGTTTTGAAAAGTGTACTGTTACTGCCCCATAACTTACATGGGGTTGACCAAACTTGCAGAAACATGTTTATTTCTGCTGAAAAACATGTTTTGACACTTTCAGCACACTGGGGTTAAGATCTGAGTGTGTGGGCTCTTCTGAGCCTTGCTGCTACATGGGTATTCAGTTGTCTGAAAAAACGCGTTTATTTCGGGCTGAAAAACACGTTTTGCAGAGTGTACTGTTACTGCCCCACAACTTACATGGGGTTGACCAAACTTGCAGAAACATGTTTATTTCTGCTGAAAAACATGTTTTGACACTTTCAGCACACTGGGGTTAAGATCTGAGTGTGTGGGCTCTTCTGAGCCTTGCTGCTACATGGGTATTCAGTTGTCTGAAAAAACGCGTTTATTTCGGGCTGAAAAACACGTTTTGAAAAGTGTACTGTTACTGCCCCATAACTTACATGGGGTTGACCAAACTTGCAGAAACATGTTTATTTCTGCTGAAAAACATGTTTTGACACTTTCAGCACACTGGGGTTAAGATCTGAGTGTGTGGGCTCTTCTGAGCCTTGCTGCTACATGGGTATTCAGTTGTCTGAAAAAACGCGTTTATTTCGGGCTGAAAAACACGTTTTGAAAAGTGTACTGTTACTGCCCCATAACTTACATGGGGTTGACCAAACTTGCAGAAACATGTTTATTTCTGCTGAAAAACATGTTTTGACACTTTCAGCACACTGGGGTTAAGATCTGAGTGTGTGGGCTCTTCTGAGCCTTGCTGCTACATGGGGATTCAGTTGTCTGAAAAAACGCGTTTATTTCGGGCTGAAAAACACGTTTTGCAGAGTGTACTGTTACTGCCCCATAACTTACATGGGGTTGACCAAACTTGCAGAAACATGTTTATTTCTGCTGAAAAACACGTTTTGACCCTTTCTGCACACTGGGGTTAAGAGCTGAGTGTGTGGGCTCTTCTGAGACTTGCTGCTACATGGGGATTCAGTTGTCTGAAAAAACGCGTTTATTTCGGGCTGAAAAACACGTTTTGAAAAGTGTACTGTTACTGAACCATAACTTACATGGGGTTGACCAAACTTGCAGAAACATGTTTATTTCTGCTGAAAAACATGTTTTGACACTTTCAGCACACTGGGGTTAAGATCTGAGTGTGTGGGCTCTTCTGAGCCTTGCTGCTACATGGGTATTCAGTTGTCTGAAAAAACGCGTTTATTTCGGGCTGAAAAACACGTTTTGAAAAGTGTACTGTTACTGCCCCATAACTTACATGGGGTTGACCAAACTTGCAGAAACATGTTTATTTCTGCTGAAAAACATGTTTTGACACTTTCAGCACACTGGGGTTAAGATCTGAGTGTGTGGGCTCTTCTGAGCCTTGCTGCTACATGGGTATTCAGTTGTCTGAAAAAACGCGTTTATTTCGGGCTGAAAAACACGTTTTGCAGAGTGTACTGTTACTGCCCCATAACTTACATGGGGTTGACCAAACTTGCAGAAACATGTTTATTTCTGCTGAAAAACACGTTTTGACCCTTTCTGCACACTGGGGTTAAGAGCTGAGTGTGTGGGCTCTTCTGAGACTTGCTGCTACATGGGGATTCAGTTGTCTGAAAAAACGCGTTTATTTCGGGCTGAAAAACACGTTTTGAAAAGTGTACTGTTACTGAACCATAACTTACATGGGGTTGACCAAACTTGCAGAAACATGTTTATTTCTGCTGAAAAACATGTTTTGACACTTTCAGCACACTGGGGTTAAGATCTGAGTGTGTGGGCTCTTCTGAGCCTTGCTGCTACATGGGTATTCAGTTGTCTGAAAAAACGCGTTTATTTCGGGCTGAAAAACACGTTTTGAAAAGTGTACTGTTACTGCCCCATAACTTACATGGGGTTGACCAAACTTGCAGAAACATGTTTATTTCTGCTGAAAAACCTGTTTTGACACTTTCAGCACACTGGGGTTAAGATCTGAGTGTGTGGGCTCTTCTGAGCCTTGCTGCTACATGGGTATTCAGTTGTCTGAAAAAACGCGTTTATTTCGGGCTGAAAAACACGTTTTGCAGAGTGTACTGTTACTGCCCCATAACTTACATGGGGTTGACCAAACTTGCAGAAACATGTTTATTTCTGCTGAAAAACATGTTTTGACACTTTCAGCACACTGGGGTTAAGATCTGAGTGTGTGGGCTCTTCTGAGCCTTGCTGCTACATGGGGATTCAGTTGTCTGAAAAAACGCGTTTATTTCGGGCTGAAAAACACGTTTTGAAAAGTGTACTGTTACTGCCCCATAACTTACATGGGGTTGACCAAACTTGCAGAAACATGTTTATTTCTGCTGAAAAACATGTTTTGACACTTTCAGCACACTGGGGTTAAGATCTGAGTGTGTGGGCTCTTCTGAGACTTGCTGCTACATGGGGATTCAGTTGTCTGAAAAAACGCGTTTATTTCGGGCTGAAAAACACGTTTTGAAAAGTGTACTGTTACTGAACCATAACTTACATGGGGTTGACCAAACTTGCAGAAACATGTTTATTTCTGCTGAAAAACATGTTTTGACACTTTCAGCACACTGGGGTTAAGATCTGAGTGTGTGGGCTCTTCTGAGCCTTGCTGCTACATGGGTATTCAGTTGTCTGAAAAAACGTGTTTATTTCGGGCTGAAAAACACGTTTTGAAAAGTGTACTGTTACTGCCCCATAACTTACATGGGGTTGACCAAACTTGCAGAAACATGTTTATTTCTGCTGAAAAACATGTTTTGAACCTTTCTGCACACTGGGGTTAAGATCTGAGTGTGTGGGCTCTTCTGAGCCTTGCTGCTACATGGGGATTCAGTTGTCTGAAAAAAAGCGTTTATTTCGGGCTGAAAAACACGTTTTGAAAAGTGTACTGTTACTGCCCCACAACTTACATGGGGTTGACCAAACTTGCAGAAACATGTTTATTTCTGCTGAAAAACATGTTTTGACACTTTCAGCACACTGGGGTTAAGATCTGAGTGTGTGGGCTCTTCTGAGCCTTGCTGCTACATGGGTATTCAGTTGTCTGAAAAAACGCGTTTATTTCGGGCTGAAAAACACGTTTTGAAAAGTGTACTGTTACTGCCCCATAACTTACATGGGGTTGACCAAACTTGCAGAAACATGTTTATTTCTGCTGAAAAACACGTTTTGACACTTTCAGCACACTGGGGTTAAGATCTGAGTGTGTGGGCTCTTCTGAGCCTTGCTGCTACATGGGTATTCAGTTGTCTGAAAAAACGCGTTTATTTCGGGCTGAAAAACACGTTTTGAAAAGTGTACTGTTACTGCCCCATAACTTACATGGGGTTGACCAAACTTGCAGAAACATGTTTATTTCTGCTGAAAAACATGTTTTGACACTTTCAGCACACTGGGGTTAAGATCTGAGTGTGTGGGCTCTTCTGAGCCTTGCTGCTACATGGGTATTCAGTTGTCTGAAAAAACGCGTTTATTTCGGGCTGAAAAACACGTTTTGAAAAGTGTACTGTTACTGCCCCATAACTTACATGGGGTTGACCAAACTTGCAGAAACATGTTTATTTCTGCTGAAAAACATGTTTTGACACTTTCAGCACACTGGGGTTAAGATCTGAGTGTGTGGGCTCTTCTGAGACTTGCTGCTACATGGGGATTCAGTTGTCTGAAAAAACGCGTTTATTTCGGGCTGAAAAACACGTTTTGAAAAGTGTACTGTTACTGCCCCATAACTTACATGGGGTTGACCAAACTTGCAGAAACATGTTTATTTCTGCTGAAAAACATGTTTTGACACTTTCAGCACACTGGGGTTAAGATCTGAGTGTGTGGGCTCTTCTGAGACTTGCTGCTACATGGGGATTCAGTTGTCTGAAAAAACGCGTTTATTTCGGGCTGAAAAACACGTTTTGAAAAGTGTACTGTTACTGAACCATAACTTACATGGGGTTGACCAAACTTGCAGAAACATGTTTATTTCTGCTGAAAAACATGTTTTGACACTTTCAGCACACTGGGGTTAAGATCTGAGTGTGTGGGCTCTTCTGAGCCTTGCTGCTACATGGGTATTCAGTTGTCTGAAAAAACGTGTTTATTTCGGGCTGAAAAACACGTTTTGAAAAGTGTACTGTTACTGCCCCATAACTTACATGGGGTTGACCAAACTTGCAGAAACATGTTTATTTCTGCTGAAAAACACGTTTTGACACTTTCAGCACACTGGGGTTAAGATCTGAGTGTGTGGGCTCTTCTGAGCCTTGCTGCTACATGGGGATTCAGTTGTCTGAAAAAACGCGTTTATTTCGGGCTGAAAAACACGTTTTGAAAAGTGTACTGTTACTGCCCCATAACTTACATGGGGTTGACCAAACTTGCAGAAACATGTTTATTTCTGCTGAAAAACACGTTTTGACACTTTCAGCACACTGGGGTTAAGATCTGAGTGTGTGGGCTCTTCTGAGCCTTGCTGCTACATGGGTATTCAGTTGTCTGAAAAAACGCGTTTATTTCGGGCTGAAAAACACGTTTTGAAAAGTGTACTGTTACTGCCCCATAACTTACATGGGGTTGACCAAACTTGCAGAAACATGTTTATTTCTGCTGAAAAACATGTTTTGACACTTTCAGCACACTGGGGTTAAGATCTGAGTGTGTGGGCTCTTCTGAGCCTTGCTGCTACATGGGTATTCAGTTGTCTGAAAAAACGCGTTTATTTCGGGCTGAAAAACACGTTTTGCAGAGTGTACTGTTACTGCCCCATAACTTACATGGGGTTGACCAAACTTGCAGAAACATGTTTATTTCTGCTGAAAAACATGTTTTGACACTTTCAGCACACTGGGGTTAAGATCTGAGTGTGTGGGCTCTTCTGAGCCTTGCTGCTACATGGGGATTCAGTTGTCTGAAAAAACGCGTTTATTTCGGGCTGAAAAACACGTTTTGAAAAGTGTACTGTTACTGCCCCATAACTTACATGGGGTTGACCAAACTTGCAGAAACATGTTTATTTCTGCTGAAAAACATGTTTTGACACTTTCAGCACACTGGGGTTAAGATCTGAGTGTGTGGGCTCTTCTGAGACTTGCTGCTACATGGGGATTCAGTTGTCTGAAAAAACGCGTTTATTTCGGGCTGAAAAACACGTTTTGAAAAGTGTACTGTTACTGAACCATAACTTACATGGGGTTGACCAAACTTGCAGAAACATGTTTATTTCTGCTGAAAAACATGTTTTGACACTTTCAGCACACTGGGGTTAAGATCTGAGTGTGTGGGCTCTTCTGAGCCTTGCTGCTACATGGGTATTCAGTTGTCTGAAAAAACGTGTTTATTTCGGGCTGAAAAACACGTTTTGAAAAGTGTACTGTTACTGCCCCATAACTTACATGGGGTTGACCAAACTTGCAGAAACATGTTTATTTCTGCTGAAAAACATGTTTTGAACCTTTCTGCACACTGGGGTTAAGATCTGAGTGTGTGGGCTCTTCTGAGCCTTGCTGCTACATGGGGATTCAGTTGTCTGAAAAAAAGCGTTTATTTCGGGCTGAAAAACACGTTTTGAAAAGTGTACTGTTACTGCCCCACAACTTACATGGGGTTGACCAAACTTGCAGAAACATGTTTATTTCTGCTGAAAAACATGTTTTGACACTTTCAGCACACTGGGGTTAAGATCTGAGTGTGTGGGCTCTTCTGAGCCTTGCTGCTACATGGGTATTCAGTTGTCTGAAAAAACGCGTTTATTTCGGGCTGAAAAACACGTTTTGAAAAGTGTACTGTTACTGCCCCATAACTTACATGGGGTTGACCAAACTTGCAGAAACATGTTTATTTCTGCTGAAAAACACGTTTTGACACTTTCAGCACACTGGGGTTAAGATCTGAGTGTGTGGGCTCTTCTGAGCCTTGCTGCTACATGGGTATTCAGTTGTCTGAAAAAACGCGTTTATTTCGGGCTGAAAAACACGTTTTGAAAAGTGTACTGTTACTGCCCCATAACTTACATGGGGTTGACCAAACTTGCAGAAACATGTTTATTTCTGCTGAAAAACATGTTTTGACACTTTCAGCACACTGGGGTTAAGATCTGAGTGTGTGGGCTCTTCTGAGCCTTGCTGCTACATGGGTATTCAGTTGTCTGAAAAAACGCGTTTATTTCGGGCTGAAAAACACGTTTTGCAGAGTGTACTGTTACTGCCCCATAACTTACATGGGGTTGACCAAACTTGCAGAAACATGTTTATTTCTGCTGAAAAACATGTTTTGACACTTTCAGCACACTGGGGTTAAGATCTGAGTGTGTGGGCTCTTCTGAGCCTTGCTGCTACATGGGGATTCAGTTGTCTGAAAAAACGCGTTTATTTCGGGCTGAAAAACACGTTTTGAAAAGTGTACTGTTACTGCCCCATAACTTACATGGGGTTGACCAAACTTGCAGAAACATGTTTATTTCTGCTGAAAAACATGTTTTGACACTTTCAGCACACTGGGGTTAAGATCTGAGTGTGTGGGCTCTTCTGAGACTTGCTGCTACATGGGGATTCAGTTGTCTGAAAAAACGCGTTTATTTCGGGCTGAAAAACACGTTTTGAAAAGTGTACTGTTACTGAACCATAACTTACATGGGGTTGACCAAACTTGCAGAAACATGTTTATTTCTGCTGAAAAACATGTTTTGACACTTTCAGCACACTGGGGTTAAGATCTGAGTGTGTGGGCTCTTCTGAGCCTTGCTGCTACATGGGTATTCAGTTGTCTGAAAAAACGTGTTTATTTCGGGCTGAAAAACACGTTTTGAAAAGTGTACTGTTACTGCCCCATAACTTACATGGGGTTGACCAAACTTGCAGAAACATGTTTATTTCTGCTGAAAAACATGTTTTGAACCTTTCTGCACACTGGGGTTAAGATCTGAGTGTGTGGGCTCTTCTGAGCCTTGCTGCTACATGGGGATTCAGTTGTCTGAAAAAAAGCGTTTATTTCGGGCTGAAAAACACGTTTTGAAAAGTGTACTGTTACTGCCCCACAACTTACATGGGGTTGACCAAACTTGCAGAAACATGTTTATTTCTGCTGAAAAACATGTTTTGACACTTTCAGCACACTGGGGTTAAGATCTGAGTGTGTGGGCTCTTCTGAGCCTTGCTGCTACATGGGTATTCAGTTGTCTGAAAAAACGCGTTTATTTCGGGCTGAAAAACACGTTTTGAAAAGTGTACTGTTACTGCCCCATAACTTACATGGGGTTGACCAAACTTGCAGAAACATGTTTATTTCTGCTGAAAAACATGTTTTGACACTTTCAGCACACTGGGGTTAAGATCTGAGTGTGTGGGCTCTTCTGAGCCTTGCTGCTACATGGGTATTCAGTTGTCTGAAAAAACGCGTTTATTTCGGGCTGAAAAACACGTTTTGAAAAGTGTACTGTTACTGCCCCATAACTTACATGGGGTTGACCAAACTTGCAGAAACATGTTTATTTCTGCTGAAAAACATGTTTTGACACTTTCAGCACACTGGGGTTAAGATCTGAGTGTGTGGGCTCTTCTGAGCCTTGCTGCTACATGGGGATTCAGTTGTCTGAAAAAACGCGTTTATTTCGGGCTGAAAAACACGTTTTGCAGAGTGTACTGTTACTGCCCCATAACTTACATGGGGTTGACCAAACTTGCAGAAACATGTTTATTTCTGCTGAAAAACACGTTTTGACCCTTTCTGCACACTGGGGTTAAGAGCTGAGTGTGTGGGCTCTTCTGAGACTTGCTGCTACATGGGGATTCAGTTGTCTGAAAAAACGCGTTTATTTCGGGCTGAAAAACACGTTTTGAAAAGTGTACTGTTACTGCCCCATAACTTACATGGGGTTGACCAAACTTGCAGAAACATGTTTATTTCTGCTGAAAAACACGTTTTGACCCTTTCTGCACACTGGGGTTAAGAGCTGAGTGTGTGGGCTCTTCTGAGACTTGCTGCTACATGGGGATTCAGTTGTCTGAAAAAACGCGTTTATTTCGGGCTGAAAAACACGTTTTGAAAAGTGTACTGTTACTGAACCATAACTTACATGGGGTTGACCAAACTTGCAGAAACATGTTTATTTCTGCTGAAAAACATGTTTTGACACTTTCAGCACACTGGGGTTAAGATCTGAGTGTGTGGGCTCTTCTGAGCCTTGCTGCTACATGGGTATTCAGTTGTCTGAAAAAACGCGTTTATTTCGGGCTGAAAAACACGTTTTGAAAAGTGTACTGTTACTGCCCCATAACTTACATGGGGTTGACCAAACTTGCAGAAACATGTTTATTTCTGCTGAAAAACATGTTTTGACACTTTCAGCACACTGGGGTTAAGATCTGAGTGTGTGGGCTCTTCTGAGCCTTGCTGCTACATGGGTATTCAGTTGTCTGAAAAAACGCGTTTATTTCGGGCTGAAAAACACGTTTTGCAGAGTGTACTGTTACTGCCCCATAACTTACATGGGGTTGACCAAACTTGCAGAAACATGTTTATTTCTGCTGAAAAACATGTTTTGACACTTTCAGCACACTGGGGTTAAGATCTGAGTGTGTGGGCTCTTCTGAGCCTTGCTGCTACATGGGGATTCAGTTGTCTGAAAAAACGCGTTTATTTCGGGCTGAAAAACACGTTTTGAAAAGTGTACTGTTACTGCCCCATAACTTACATGGGGTTGACCAAACTTGCAGAAACATGTTTATTTCTGCTGAAAAACATGTTTTGACACTTTCAGCACACTGGGGTTAAGATCTGAGTGTGTGGGCTCTTCTGAGACTTGCTGCTACATGGGGATTCAGTTGTCTGAAAAAACGCGTTTATTTCGGGCTGAAAAACACGTTTTGAAAAGTGTACTGTTACTGAACCATAACTTACATGGGGTTGACCAAACTTGCAGAAACATGTTTATTTCTGCTGAAAAACATGTTTTGACACTTTCAGCACACTGGGGTTAAGATCTGAGTGTGTGGGCTCTTCTGAGCCTTGCTGCTACATGGGTATTCAGTTGTCTGAAAAAACGTGTTTATTTCGGGCTGAAAAACACGTTTTGAAAAGTGTACTGTTACTGCCCCATAACTTACATGGGGTTGACCAAACTTGCAGAAACATGTTTATTTCTGCTGAAAAACACGTTTTGACACTTTCAGCACACTGGGGTTAAGATCTGAGTGTGTGGGCTCTTCTGAGCCTTGCTGCTACATGGGGATTCAGTTGTCTGAAAAAACGCGTTTATTTCGGGCTGAAAAACACGTTTTGAAAAGTGTACTGTTACTGCCCCATAACTTACATGGGGTTGACCAAACTTGCAGAAACATGTTTATTTCTGCTGAAAAACACGTTTTGACACTTTCAGCACACTGGGGTTAAGATCTGAGTGTGTGGGCTCTTCTGAGCCTTGCTGCTACATGGGTATTCAGTTGTCTGAAAAAACGCGTTTATTTCGGGCTGAAAAACACGTTTTGAAAAGTGTACTGTTACTGCCCCATAACTTACATGGGGTTGACCAAACTTGCAGAAACATGTTTATTTCTGCTGAAAAACATGTTTTGACACTTTCAGCACACTGGGGTTAAGATCTGAGTGTGTGGGCTCTTCTGAGCCTTGCTGCTACATGGGTATTCAGTTGTCTGAAAAAACGCGTTTATTTCGGGCTGAAAAACACGTTTTGCAGAGTGTACTGTTACTGCCCCATAACTTACATGGGGTTGACCAAACTTGCAGAAACATGTTTATTTCTGCTGAAAAACATGTTTTGACACTTTCAGCACACTGGGGTTAAGATCTGAGTGTGTGGGCTCTTCTGAGCCTTGCTGCTACATGGGGATTCAGTTGTCTGAAAAAACGCGTTTATTTCGGGCTGAAAAACACGTTTTGAAAAGTGTACTGTTACTGCCCCATAACTTACATGGGGTTGACCAAACTTGCAGAAACATGTTTATTTCTGCTGAAAAACATGTTTTGACACTTTCAGCACACTGGGGTTAAGATCTGAGTGTGTGGGCTCTTCTGAGACTTGCTGCTACATGGGGATTCAGTTGTCTGAAAAAACGCGTTTATTTCGGGCTGAAAAACACGTTTTGAAAAGTGTACTGTTACTGCCCCATAACTTACATGGGGTTGACCAAACTTGCAGAAACATGTTATTTCTGCTGAAAAACATGTTTTGACACTTTCAGCACACTGGGGTTAAGATCTGAGTGTGTGGGCTCTTCTGAGACTTGCTGCTACATGGGGATTCAGTTGTCTGAAAAAACGCGTTTATTTCGGGCTGAAAAACACGTTTTGAAAAGTGTACTGTTACTGAACCATAACTTACATGGGGTTGACCAAACTTGCAGAAACATGTTTATTTCTGCTGAAAAACATGTTTTGACACTTTCAGCACACTGGGGTTAAGATCTGAGTGTGTGGGCTCTTCTGAGCCTTGCTGCTACATGGGTATTCAGTTGTCTGAAAAAACGTGTTTATTTCGGGCTGAAAAACACGTTTTGAAAAGTGTACTGTTACTGCCCCATAACTTACATGGGGTTGACCAAACTTGCAGAAACATGTTTATTTCTGCTGAAAAACACGTTTTGACACTTTCAGCACACTGGGGTTAAGATCTGAGTGTGTGGGCTCTTCTGAGCCTTGCTGCTACATGGGGATTCAGTTGTCTGAAAAAACGCGTTTATTTCGGGCTGAAAAACACGTTTTGAAAAGTGTACTGTTACTGCCCCATAACTTACATGGGGTTGACCAAACTTGCAGAAACATGTTTATTTCTGCTGAAAAACACGTTTTGACACTTTCAGCACACTGGGGTTAAGATCTGAGTGTGTGGGCTCTTCTGAGCCTTGCTGCTACATGGGTATTCAGTTGTCTGAAAAAACGCGTTTATTTCGGGCTGAAAAACACGTTTTGAAAAGTGTACTGTTACTGCCCCATAACTTACATGGGGTTGACCAAACTTGCAGAAACATGTTTATTTCTGCTGAAAAACATGTTTTGACACTTTCAGCACACTGGGGTTAAGATCTGAGTGTGTGGGCTCTTCTGAGCCTTGCTGCTACATGGGTATTCAGTTGTCTGAAAAAACGCGTTTATTTCGGGCTGAAAAACACGTTTTGCAGAGTGTACTGTTACTGCCCCATAACTTACATGGGGTTGACCAAACTTGCAGAAACATGTTTATTTCTGCTGAAAAACATGTTTTGACACTTTCAGCACACTGGGGTTAAGATCTGAGTGTGTGGGCTCTTCTGAGCCTTGCTGCTACATGGGGATTCAGTTGTCTGAAAAAACGCGTTTATTTCGGGCTGAAAAACACGTTTTGAAAAGTGTACTGTTACTGCCCCATAACTTACATGGGGTTGACCAAACTTGCAGAAACATGTTTATTTCTGCTGAAAAACATGTTTTGACACTTTCAGCACACTGGGGTTAAGATCTGAGTGTGTGGGCTCTTCTGAGCCTTGCTGCTACATGGGTATTCAGTTGTCTGAAAAAACGTGTTTATTTCGGGCTGAAAAACACGTTTTGAAAAGTGTACTGTTACTGCCCCATAACTTACATGGGGTTGACCAAACTTGCAGAAACATGTTTATTTCTGCTGAAAAACATGTTTTGAACCTTTCTGCACACTGGGGTTAAGATCTGAGTGTGTGGGCTCTTCTGAGCCTTGCTGCTACATGGGGATTCAGTTGTCTGAAAAAAAGCGTTTATTTCGGGCTGAAAAACACGTTTTGAAAAGTGTACTGTTACTGCCCCACAACTTACATGGGGTTGACCAAACTTGCAGAAACATGTTTATTTCTGCTGAAAAACATGTTTTGACACTTTCAGCACACTGGGGTTAAGATCTGAGTGTGTGGGCTCTTCTGAGCCTTGCTGCTACATGGGTATTCAGTTGTCTGAAAAAACGCGTTTATTTCGGGCTGAAAAACACGTTTTGAAAAGTGTACTGTTACTGCCCCATAACTTACATGGGGTTGACCAAACTTGCAGAAACATGTTTATTTCTGCTGAAAAACACGTTTTGACACTTTCAGCACACTGGGGTTAAGATCTGAGTGTGTGGGCTCTTCTGAGCCTTGCTGCTACATGGGTATTCAGTTGTCTGAAAAAACGCGTTTATTTCGGGCTGAAAAACACGTTTTGAAAAGTGTACTGTTACTGCCCCATAACTTACATGGGGTTGACCAAACTTGCAGAAACATGTTTATTTCTGCTGAAAAACATGTTTTGACACTTTCAGCACACTGGGGTTAAGATCTGAGTGTGTGGGCTCTTCTGAGCCTTGCTGCTACATGGGTATTCAGTTGTCTGAAAAAACGCGTTTATTTCGGGCTGAAAAACACGTTTTGCAGAGTGTACTGTTACTGCCCCATAACTTACATGGGGTTGACCAAACTTGCAGAAACATGTTTATTTCTGCTGAAAAACATGTTTTGACACTTTCAGCACACTGGGGTTAAGATCTGAGTGTGTGGGCTCTTCTGAGCCTTGCTGCTACATGGGGATTCAGTTGTCTGAAAAAACGCGTTTATTTCGGGCTGAAAAACACGTTTTGAAAAGTGTACTGTTACTGCCCCATAACTTACATGGGGTTGACCAAACTTGCAGAAACATGTTTATTTCTGCTGAAAAACATGTTTTGACACTTTCAGCACACTGGGGTTAAGATCTGAGTGTGTGGGCTCTTCTGAGACTTGCTGCTACATGGGGATTCAGTTGTCTGAAAAAACGCGTTTATTTCGGGCTGAAAAACACGTTTTGAAAAGTGTACTGTTACTGAACCATAACTTACATGGGGTTGACCAAACTTGCAGAAACATGTTTATTTCTGCTGAAAAACATGTTTTGACACTTTCAGCACACTGGGGTTAAGATCTGAGTGTGTGGGCTCTTCTGAGCCTTGCTGCTACATGGGTATTCAGTTGTCTGAAAAAACGTGTTTATTTCGGGCTGAAAAACACGTTTTGAAAAGTGTACTGTTACTGCCCCATAACTTACATGGGGTTGACCAAACTTGCAGAAACATGTTTATTTCTGCTGAAAAACATGTTTTGAACCTTTCTGCACACTGGGGTTAAGATCTGAGTGTGTGGGCTCTTCTGAGCCTTGCTGCTACATGGGGATTCAGTTGTCTGAAAAAAAGCGTTTATTTCGGGCTGAAAAACACGTTTTGAAAAGTGTACTGTTACTGCCCCACAACTTACATGGGGTTGACCAAACTTGCAGAAACATGTTTATTTCTGCTGAAAAACATGTTTTGACACTTTCAGCACACTGGGGTTAAGATCTGAGTGTGTGGGCTCTTCTGAGCCTTGCTGCTACATGGGTATTCAGTTGTCTGAAAAAACGCGTTTATTTCGGGCTGAAAAACACGTTTTGAAAAGTGTACTGTTACTGCCCCATAACTTACATGGGGTTGACCAAACTTGCAGAAACATGTTTATTTCTGCTGAAAAACATGTTTTGACACTTTCAGCACACTGGGGTTAAGATCTGAGTGTGTGGGCTCTTCTGAGCCTTGCTGCTACATGGGTATTCAGTTGTCTGAAAAAACGCGTTTATTTCGGGCTGAAAAACACGTTTTGAAAAGTGTACTGTTACTGCCCCATAACTTACATGGGGTTGACCAAACTTGCAGAAACATGTTTATTTCTGCTGAAAAACATGTTTTGACACTTTCAGCACACTGGGGTTAAGATCTGAGTGTGTGGGCTCTTCTGAGCCTTGCTGCTACATGGGGATTCAGTTGTCTGAAAAAACGCGTTTATTTCGGGCTGAAAAACACGTTTTGCAGAGTGTACTGTTACTGCCCCATAACTTACATGGGGTTGACCAAACTTGCAGAAACATGTTTATTTCTGCTGAAAAACACGTTTTGACCCTTTCTGCACACTGGGGTTAAGAGCTGAGTGTGTGGGCTCTTCTGAGACTTGCTGCTACATGGGGATTCAGTTGTCTGAAAAAACGCGTTTATTTCGGGCTGAAAAACACGTTTTGAAAAGTGTACTGTTACTGCCCCATAACTTACATGGGGTTGACCAAACTTGCAGAAACATGTTTATTTCTGCTGAAAAACACGTTTTGACCCTTTCTGCACACTGGGGTTAAGAGCTGAGTGTGTGGGCTCTTCTGAGACTTGCTGCTACATGGGGATTCAGTTGTCTGAAAAAACGCGTTTATTTCGGGCTGAAAAACACGTTTTGAAAAGTGTACTGTTACTGAACCATAACTTACATGGGGTTGACCAAACTTGCAGAAACATGTTTATTTCTGCTGAAAAACATGTTTTGACACTTTCAGCACACTGGGGTTAAGATCTGAGTGTGTGGGCTCTTCTGAGCCTTGCTGCTACATGGGTATTCAGTTGTCTGAAAAAACGCGTTTATTTCGGGCTGAAAAACACGTTTTGAAAAGTGTACTGTTACTGCCCCATAACTTACATGGGGTTGACCAAACTTGCAGAAACATGTTTATTTCTGCTGAAAAACATGTTTTGACACTTTCAGCACACTGGGGTTAAGATCTGAGTGTGTGGGCTCTTCTGAGCCTTGCTGCTACATGGGTATTCAGTTGTCTGAAAAAACGCGTTTATTTCGGGCTGAAAAACACGTTTTGCAGAGTGTACTGTTACTGCCCCATAACTTACATGGGGTTGACCAAACTTGCAGAAACATGTTTATTTCTGCTGAAAAACATGTTTTGACACTTTCAGCACACTGGGGTTAAGATCTGAGTGTGTGGGCTCTTCTGAGCCTTGCTGCTACATGGGGATTCAGTTGTCTGAAAAAACGCGTTTATTTCGGGCTGAAAAACACGTTTTGAAAAGTGTACTGTTACTGCCCCATAACTTACATGGGGTTGACCAAACTTGCAGAAACATGTTTATTTCTGCTGAAAAACATGTTTTGACACTTTCAGCACACTGGGGTTAAGATCTGAGTGTGTGGGCTCTTCTGAGACTTGCTGCTACATGGGGATTCAGTTGTCTGAAAAAACGCGTTTATTTCGGGCTGAAAAACACGTTTTGAAAAGTGTACTGTTACTGAACCATAACTTACATGGGGTTGACCAAACTTGCAGAAACATGTTTATTTCTGCTGAAAAACATGTTTTGACACTTTCAGCACACTGGGGTTAAGATCTGAGTGTGTGGGCTCTTCTGAGCCTTGCTGCTACATGGGTATTCAGTTGTCTGAAAAAACGTGTTTATTTCGGGCTGAAAAACACGTTTTGAAAAGTGTACTGTTACTGCCCCATAACTTACATGGGGTTGACCAAACTTGCAGAAACATGTTTATTTCTGCTGAAAAACACGTTTTGACACTTTCAGCACACTGGGGTTAAGATCTGAGTGTGTGGGCTCTTCTGAGCCTTGCTGCTACATGGGGATTCAGTTGTCTGAAAAAACGCGTTTATTTCGGGCTGAAAAACACGTTTTGAAAAGTGTACTGTTACTGCCCCATAACTTACATGGGGTTGACCAAACTTGCAGAAACATGTTTATTTCTGCTGAAAAACACGTTTTGACACTTTCAGCACACTGGGGTTAAGATCTGAGTGTGTGGGCTCTTCTGAGCCTTGCTGCTACATGGGTATTCAGTTGTCTGAAAAAACGCGTTTATTTCGGGCTGAAAAACACGTTTTGAAAAGTGTACTGTTACTGCCCCATAACTTACATGGGGTTGACCAAACTTGCAGAAACATGTTTATTTCTGCTGAAAAACATGTTTTGACACTTTCAGCACACTGGGGTTAAGATCTGAGTGTGTGGGCTCTTCTGAGCCTTGCTGCTACATGGGTATTCAGTTGTCTGAAAAAACGCGTTTATTTCGGGCTGAAAAACACGTTTTGAAAAGTGTACTGTTACTGCCCCATAACTTACATGGGGTTGACCAAACTTGCAGAAACATGTTTATTTCTGCTGAAAAACATGTTTTGACACTTTCAGCACACTGGGGTTAAGATCTGAGTGTGTGGGCTCTTCTGAGCCTTGCTGCTACATGGGTATTCAGTTGTCTGAAAAAACGCGTTTATTTCGGGCTGAAAAACACGTTTTGAAAAGTGTACTGTTACTGCCCCATAACTTACATGGGGTTGACCAAACTTGCAGAAACATGTTTATTTCTGCTGAAAAACACGTTTTGACACTTTCAGCACACTGGGGTTAAGATCTGAGTGTGTGGGCTCTTCTGAGCCTTGCTGCTACATGGGGATTCAGTTGTCTGAAAAAAAGCGTTTATTTCGGGCTGAAAAACACGTTTTGAAAAGTGTACTGTTACTGCCCCACAACTTACATGGGGTTGACCAAACTTGCAGAAACATGTTTATTTCTGCTGAAAAACATGTTTTGACACTTTCAGCACACTGGGGTTAAGATCTGAGTGTGTGGGCTCTTCTGAGCCTTGCTGCTACATGGGTATTCAGTTGTCTGAAAAAACGCGTTTATTTCGGGCTGAAAAACACGTTTTGAAAAGTGTACTGTTACTGCCCCATAACTTACATGGGGTTGACCAAACTTGCAGAAACATGTTTATTTCTGCTGAAAAACACGTTTTGACACTTTCAGCACACTGGGGTTAAGATCTGAGTGTGTGGGCTCTTCTGAGCCTTGCTGCTACATGGGTATTCAGTTGTCTGAAAAAACGCGTTTATTTCGGGCTGAAAAACACGTTTTGAAAAGTGTACTGTTACTGCCCCATAACTTACATGGGGTTGACCAAACTTGCAGAAACATGTTTATTTCTGCTGAAAAACATGTTTTGACACTTTCAGCACACTGGGGTTAAGATCTGAGTGTGTGGGCTCTTCTGAGCCTTGCTGCTACATGGGTATTCAGTTGTCTGAAAAAACGCGTTTATTTCGGGCTGAAAAACACGTTTTGCAGAGTGTACTGTTACTGCCCCATAACTTACATGGGGTTGACCAAACTTGCAGAAACATGTTTATTTCTGCTGAAAAACACGTTTTGACACTTTCAGCACACTGGGGTTAAGATCTGAGTGTGTGGGCTCTTCTGA
>NW_027168216.1:0-52507 GCF_040954835.1 Lepisosteus oculatus
CCAAACTTGCAGAAACATGTTTATTTCTGGCTGAAAAACACGTTTTGACACTTTCTGTACACTGGGGTTAAGGGCTGAGTGTGTGGGCTCTTCTGAGCCTTGCTGTTACAAGGAGATTCAGTTGTCTGAAAAAACGCGCTTATTTCGGGCTGAAAAACACGTTTTGAAAAGTGTGATGTTAATGCCCCATAACTTACATGGGGTTGACCAAACTTGCAGAAACATGTTTATTTCTGCTGAAAAACACATTTTGACCCTTTCTGCACACTGGGGTTAAGGGCTGAGTGTGTGGGCACTTCTGAGCCTTGCTGTTACAAGGAGATTCAGTTGTCTGAAAAAACGCGTTTATTTCGGGCTGAAAAACACGTTTTGAAAATGTGATGTTACTGCCCCATAACTTACATGGGGTTGACCAAACTTGCAGAAACATGTTTATTTCTGCTGAAAAACACGTTTTGGCACTTTCTGTACTCTGGGGTTAAGGGCTGAGTGTGTGGGCTCTTCTGAGCCTTGCTGTTACAAGGAGATTCAGTTGTCTGAAAAAACGCGTTTATTTCGGGCTGAAAAACACGTTTTGAAAATTGTAATGTTACTGCCCCATAACTTACATGGGGTTGACCAAACTTGCAGAAACATGTTTATTTCTGCTGAAAAACACGTTTTGACCCTTTCTGCACACTGGGGTTAAGGGCTGAGTGTGTGGGCACTTCTGAGCCTTGCTGTTACAAGGAGATTCAGTTGTCTGAAAAAACGCGTTTATTTCGGGCTGAAAAACACGTTTTGAAAAGTGTGATGTTACTACCCCATAACTTACATGGGGTTGACCAAACTTGCAGAAACATGTTTATTTCTGCTGAAAAACACGTTTTGACACTTTCTGTACTCTGGGGTTAAGGGCTGAGTGTGTGGGCTCTTCTGAGCCTTGCTGTTACAAGGAGATTCAGTTGTCTGAAAAAACGCGTTTATTTCGGGCTGAAAAACACGTTTTGAAAAGTGTAATGTTACTGCCCCATAACTTACATGGGGTTGACCAAACTTGCAGAAACATGTTTATTTCTGCTGAAAAACACGTTTTGACACTTTCTGTACACTGGGGTTAAGGGCTGAGTGTGTGGGCTCTTCTGAGCCTTGCTGTTACAAGGAGATTCAGTTGTCTGAAAAAACGCGCTTATTTCGGGCTGAAAAACACGTTTTGAAAAGAGTGATGTTACTGCCCCATAACTAACATGGGGTTGACCAAACTTGCAGAAACATGTTTATTTCTGCTGAAAAACACGTTTTGACACTTTCTGCACACTGGGGTTAAGGGCTGAGTGTGTGGGCACTTCTGAGCCTTGCTGTTACAAGGAGATTCAGTTGTCTGAAAAAACGCGTTTATTTCGGGCTGAAAAACACGTTTTGAAAAGTGTGATGTTACTGCCCCATAACTTACATGGGGTTGACCAAACTTGCAGAAACATGTTTATTTCTGCTGAAAAACACGTTTTGACACTTTCTGTACACTGGGGTTAAGGGCTGAGTGTGTGGGCTCTTCTGAGCCTTGCTGTTACAAGGAGATTCAGTTGTCTGAAAAAACGCGTTTATTTCGGGCTGAAAAACACGTTTTGAAAAGTGTGATGTTACTGCCCCATAACTTACATGGGGTTGACCAAACTTGCAGAAACATGTTTATTTCTGCTGAAAAACACGTTTTGACACTTTCTGTACACTGGGGTTAAGGGCTGAGTGTGTGGGCTCTTCTGAGCCTTGCTGTTACAAGGAGATTCAGTTGTCTGAAAAAACGCGCTTATTTCGGGCTGAAAAACACGTTTTGAAAAGTGTGATGTTAATGCCCCATAACTTACATGGGGTTGACCAAACTTGCAGAAACATGTTTATTTCTGCTGAAAAACACATTTTGACCCTTTCTGCACACTGGGGTTAAGGGCTGAGTGTGTGGGCTCTTCTGAGCCTTGCTGTTACAAGGAGATTCAGTTGTCTGAAAAAACGCGCTTATTTCGGGCTGAAAAACACGTTTTGAAAAGTGTGATGTTAATGCCCCATAACTTACATGGGGTTGACCAAACTTGCAGAAACATGTTTATTTCTGCTGAAAAACACATTTTGACACTTTCTGTACACTGGGGTTAAGGGCTGAGTGTGTGGGCTCTTCTGAGCCTTGCTGTTACAAGGAGATTCAGTTGTCTGAAAAAACGCGCTTATTTCGGGCTGAAAAACACGTTTTGAAAAGTGTTATGTTAATGCCCCATAACTTACATGGGGTTGACCAAACTTGCAGAAACATGTTTATTTCTGCTGAAAAACACATTTTGACCCTTTCTGCACACTGGGGTTAAGGGCTGAGTGTGTGGGCTCTTCTGAGCCTTGCTGTTACAAGGAGATTCAGTTGTCTGAAAAAACGCGCTTATTTCGGGCTGAAAAACACGTTTTGAAAAGTGTGATGTTAATGCCCCATAACTTACATGGGGTTGACCAAACTTGCAGAAACATGTTTATTTCTGCTGAAAAACACATTTTGACCCTTTCTGCACACTGGGGTTAAGGGCTGAGTGTGTGGGCACTTCTGAGCCTTGCTGTTACAAGGAGATTCAGTTGTCTGGAAAAACGCGTTTATTTCGGGCTGAAAAACACGTTTTGAAAATGTGATGTTACTACCCCATAACTTACATGGGGTTGACCAAACTTGCAGAAACATGTTTATTTCTGCTGAAAAACACGTTTTGACACTTTCTGCACACTGGGGTTAAGGGCTGAGTGTGTGGGCTCTTCTGAGCCTTGCTGTTACAAGGAGATTCAGTTGTCTGAAAAAACGCGTTTATTTCGGGCTGAAAAACACGTTTTGAAAAGTGTAATGTTACTGCCCCATAACTTACATGGGGTTGACCAAACTTGCAGAAACATGTTTATTTCTGCTGAAAAACACGTTTTGACACTTTCTGTACACTGGGGTTAAGGGCTGAGTGTGTGGGCTCTTCTGAGCCTTGCTGTTACAAGGAGATTCAGTTGTCTGAAAAAACGCGCTTATTTCGGGCTGAAAAACACGTTTTGAAAAGAGTGATGTTACTGCCCCATAACTAACATGGGGTTGACCAAACTTGCAGAAACATGTTTATTTCTGCTGAAAAACACGTTTTGACACTTTCTGCACACTGGGGTTAAGGGCTGAGTGTGTGGGCACTTCTGAGCCTTGCTGTTACAAGGAGATTCAGTTGTCTGAAAAAACGCGTTTATTTCGGGCTGAAAAACACGTTTTGAAAAGTGTGATGTTACTGCCCCATAACTTACATGGGGTTGACCAAACTTGCAGAAACATGTTTATTTCTGCTGAAAAACACGTTTTGACACTTTCTGTACACTGGGGTTAAGGGCTGAGTGTGTGGGCTCTTCTGAGCCTTGCTGTTACAAGGAGATTCAGTTGTCTGAAAAAACGCGTTTATTTCGGGCTGAAAAACACGTTTTGAAAAGTCTGATGTTACTGCCCCATAACTTACATGGGGTTGACCAAACTTGCAGAAACATGTTTATTTCTGCTGAAAAACACATTTTGACCCTTTCCGCACACTGGGGTTAAGGGCTGAGTGTGTGGGCACTTCTGAGCCTTGCTGTTACAAGGAGATTCAGTTGTCTGAAAAAACGCGTTTATTTCGGGCTGAAAAACACGTTTTGAAAAGTGTAATGTTACTGCCCCATAACTTACATGGGGTTGACCAAACTTGCAGAAACATGTTTATTTCTGCTGAAAAACACGTTTTGACACTTTCTGTACACTGGGGTTAAGGGCTGAGTGTGTGGGCTCTTCTGAGCCTTGCTGTTACAAGGAGATTCAGTTGTCTGAAAAAACGCGCTTATTTCGGGCTGAAAAACACGTTTTGAAAAGAGTGATGTTACTGCCCCATAACTAACATGGGGTTGACCAAACTTGCAGAAACATGTTTATTTCTGCTGAAAAACACGTTTTGACACTTTCTGCACACTGGGGTTAAGGGCTGAGTGTGTGGGCACTTCTGAGCCTTGCTGTTACAAGGAGATTCAGTTGTCTGAAAAAACGCGTTTATTTCGGGCTGAAAAACACGTTTTGAAAAGTGTGATGTTACTGCCCCATAACTTACATGGGGTTGACCAAACTTGCAGAAACATGTTTATTTCTGCTGAAAAACACGTTTTGACACTTTCTGTACACTGGGGTTAAGGGCTGAGTGTGTGGGCTCTTCTGAGCCTTGCTGTTACAAGGAGATTCAGTTGTCTGAAAAAACGCGTTTATTTCGGGCTGAAAAACACGTTTTGAAAAGTGTGATGTTACTGCCCCATAACTTACATGGGGTTGACCAAACTTGCAGAAACATGTTTATTTCTGCTGAAAAACACGTTTTGACACTTTCTGTACACTGGGGTTAAGGGCTGAGTGTGTGGGCTCTTCTGAGCCTTGCTGTTACAAGGAGATTCAGTTGTCTGAAAAAACGCGCTTATTTCGGGCTGAAAAACACGTTTTGAAAAGTGTGATGTTAATGCCCCATAACTTACATGGGGTTGACCAAACTTGCAGAAACATGTTTATTTCTGCTGAAAAACACGTTTTGACACTTTCTGTACACTGGGGTTAAGGGCTGAGTGTGTGGGCTCTTCTGAGCCTTGCTGTTACAAGGAGATTCAGTTGTCTGAAAAAACGCGTTTATTTCGGGCTGAAAAACACGTTTTGAAAAGTGTGATGTTACTACCCCATAACTTACATGGGGTTGACCAAACTTGCAGAAACATGTTTATTTCTGCTGAAAAACACGTTTTGACACTTTCTGTACACTGGGGTTAAGGGCTGAGTGTGTGGGCTCTTCTGAGCCTTGCTGTTACAAGGAGATTCAGTTGTCTGAAAAAACGCGTTTATTTCGGGCTGAAAAACACGTTTTGAAAAGTGTAATGTTACTGCCCCATAACTTACATGGGGTTGACCAAACTTGCAGAAACATGTTTATTTCTGCTGAAAAACACGTTTTGACACTTTCTGTACACTGGGGTTAAGGGCTGAGTGTGTGGGCTCTTCTGAGCCTTGCTGTTACAAGGAGATTCAGTTGTCTGAAAAAACGCGCTTATTTCGGGCTGAAAAACACGTTTTGAAAAGAGTGATGTTACTGCCCCATAACTAACATGGGGTTGACCAAACTTGCAGAAACATGTTTATTTCTGCTGAAAAACACGTTTTGACACTTTCTGCACACTGGGGTTAAGGGCTGAGTGTGTGGGCACTTCTGAGCCTTGCTGTTACAAGGAGATTCAGTTGTCTGAAAAAACGCGTTTATTTCGGGCTGAAAAACACGTTTTGAAAAGTGTGATGTTACTGCCCCATAACTTACATGGGGTTGACCAAACTTGCAGAAACATGTTTATTTCTGCTGAAAAACACGTTTTGACACTTTCTGTACACTGGGGTTAAGGGCTGAGTGTGTGGGCTCTTCTGAGCCTTGCTGTTACAAGGAGATTCAGTTGTCTGAAAAAACGCGTTTATTTCGGGCTGAAAAACACGTTTTGAAAAGTGTGATGTTACTGCCCCATAACTTACATGGGGTTGACCAAACTTGCAGAAACATGTTTATTTCTGCTGAAAAACACGTTTTGACACTTTCTGTACACTGGGGTTAAGGGCTGAGTGTGTGGGCTCTTCTGAGCCTTGCTGTTACAAGGAGATTCAGTTGTCTGAAAAAACGCGCTTATTTCGGGCTGAAAAACACGTTTTGAAAAGTGTGATGTTAATGCCCCATAACTTACATGGGGTTGACCAAACTTGCAGAAACATGTTTATTTCTGCTGAAAAACACATTTTGACCCTTTCTGCACACTGGGGTTAAGGGCTGAGTGTGTGGGCTCTTCTGAGCCTTGCTGTTACAAGGAGATTCAGTTGTCTGAAAAAACGCGTTTATTTCGGGCTGAAAAACACGTTTTGAAAATGTGATGTTACTACCCCATAACTTACATGGGGTTGACCAAACTTGCAGAAACATGTTTATTTCTGCTGAAAAACACGTTTTGACACTTTCTGCACACTGGGGTTAAGGGCTGAGTGTGTGGGCTCTTCTGAGCCTTGCTGTTACAAGGAGATTCAGTTGTCTGAAAAAACGCGTTTATTTCGGGCTGAAAAACACGTTTTGAAAAAGTGTAATGTTACTGCCCCATAACTTACATGGGGTTGACCAAACTTGCAGAAACATGTTTATTTCTGCTGAAAAACACGTTTTGACACTTTCTGTACACTGGGGTTAAGGGCTGAGTGTGTGGGCTCTTCTGAGCCTTGCTGTTACAAGGAGATTCAGTTGTCTGAAAAAACGCGCTTATTTCGGGCTGAAAAACACGTTTTGAAAAGAGTGATGTTACTGCCCCATAACTAACATGGGGTTGACCAAACTTGCAGAAACATGTTTATTTCTGCTGAAAAACACGTTTTGACACTTTCTGCACACTGGGGTTAAGGGCTGAGTGTGTGGGCACTTCTGAGCCTTGCTGTTACAAGGAGATTCAGTTGTCTGAAAAAACGCGTTTATTTCGGGCTGAAAAACACGTTTTGAAAAGTGTGATGTTACTGCCCCATAACTTACATGGGGTTGACCAAACTTGCAGAAACATGTTTATTTCTGCTGAAAAACACGTTTTGACACTTTCTGTACACTGGGGTTAAGGGCTGAGTGTGTGGGCTCTTCTGAGCCTTGCTGTTACAAGGAGATTCAGTTGTCTGAAAAAACGCGTTTATTTCGGGCTGAAAAACACGTTTTGAAAAGTGTGATGTTACTGCCCCATAACTTACATGGGGTTGACCAAACTTGCAGAAACATGTTTATTTCTGCTGAAAAACACGTTTTGACACTTTCTGTACACTGGGGTTAAGGGCTGAGTGTGTGGGCTCTTCTGAGCCTTGCTGTTACAAGGAGATTCAGTTGTCTGAAAAAACGCGCTTATTTCGGACTGAAAAACACGTTTTGAAAAGAGTGATGTTACTGCCCCATAACTAACATGGGGTTGACCAAACTTGCAGAAACATGTTTATTTCTGCTGAAAAACACGTTTTGACACTTTCTGCACACTGGGGTTAAGGGCTGAGTGTGTGGGCACTTCTGAGCCTTGCTGTTACAAGGAGATTCAGTTGTCTGAAAAAACGCGTTTATTTCGGGCTGAAAAACACGTTTTGAAAAGTGTGATGTTACTGCCCCATAACTTACATGGGGTTGACCAAACTTGCAGAAACATGTTTATTTCTGCTGAAAAACACGTTTTGACACTTTCTGTACACTGGGGTTAAGGGCTGAGTGTGTGGGCTCTTCTGAGCCTTGCTGTTACAAGGAGATTCAGTTGTCTGAAAAAACGCGTTTATTTCGGGCTGAAAAACACGTTTTGAAAAGTGTGATGTTACTGCCCCATAACTTACATGGGGTTGACCAAACTTGCAGAAACATGTTTATTTCTGCTGAAAAACACGTTTTGACACTTTCTGTACACTGGGGTTAAGGGCTGAGTGTGTGGGCACTTCTGAGCCTTGCTGTTACAAGGAGATTCAGTTGTCTGAAAAAACGCGTTTATTTCGGGCTGAAAAACACGTTTTGAAAATGTGATGTTACTGCCCCATAACTTACATGGGGTTGACCAAACTTGCAGAAACATGTTTATTTCTGCTGAAAAACACGTTTTGGCACTTTCTGTACTCTGGGGTTAAGGGCTGAGTGTGTGGGCTCTTCTGAGCCTTGCTGTTACAAGGAGATTCAGTTGTCTGAAAAAACGCGTTTATTTCGGGCTGAAAAACACGTTTTGAAAATTGTAATGTTACTGACCCATAACTAACATGGGGTTGACCAAACTTGCAGAAACATGTTTATTTCTGCTGAAAAACACGTTTTGACACTTTCTGCACACTGGGGTTAAGGGCTGAGTGTGTGGGCACTTCTGAGCCTTGCTGTTACAAGGAGATTCAGTTGTCTGAAAAAACGCGTTTATTTCGGGCTGAAAAACACGTTTTGAAAAGTGTGATGTTACTGCCCCATAACTTACATGGGGTTGACCAAACTTGCAGAAACATGTTTATTTCTGCTGAAAAACACGTTTTGACACTTTCTGTACACTGGGGTTAAGGGCTGAGTGTGTGGGCTCTTCTGAGCCTTGCTGTTACAAGGAGATTCAGTTGTCTGAAAAAACGCGTTTATTTCGGGCTGAAAAACACGTTTTGAAAAGTGTGATGTTACTGCCCCATAACTTACATGGGGTTGACCAAACTTGCAGAAACATGTTTATTTCTGCTGAAAAACACGTTTTGACACTTTCTGTACACTGGGGTTAAGGGCTGAGTGTGTGGGCTCTTCTGAGCCTTGCTGTTACAAGGAGATTCAGTTGTCTGAAAAAACGCGCTTATTTCGGGCTGAAAAACACGTTTTGAAAAGTGTGATGTTAATGCCCCATAACTTACATGGGGTTGACCAAACTTGCAGAAACATGTTTATTTCTGCTGAAAAACACGTTTTGACACTTTCTGTACACTGGGGTTAAGGGCTGAGTGTGTGGGCTCTTCTGAGCCTTGCTGTTACAAGGAGATTCAGTTGTCTGAAAAAACGCGCTTATTTCGGGCTGAAAAACACGTTTTGAAAAGAGTGATGTTACTGCCCCATAACTAACATGGGGTTGACCAAACTTGCAGAAACATGTTTATTTCTGCTGAAAAACACGTTTTGACACTTTCTGCACACTGGGGTTAAGGGCTGAGTGTGTGGGCACTTCTGAGCCTTGCTGTTACAAGGAGATTCAGTTGTCTGAAAAAACGCGTTTATTTCGGGCTGAAAAACACGTTTTGAAAAGTGTGATGTTACTGCCCCATAACTTACATGGGGTTGACCAAACTTGCAGAAACATGTTTATTTCTGCTGAAAAACACGTTTTGACACTTTCTGTACACTGGGGTTAAGGGCTGAGTGTGTGGGCTCTTCTGAGCCTTGCTGTTACAAGGAGATTCAGTTGTCTGAAAAAACGCGTTTATTTCGGGCTGAAAAACACGTTTTGAAAAGTGTGATGTTACTGCCCCATAACTTACATGGGGTTGACCAAACTTGCAGAAACATGTTTATTTCTGCTGAAAAACACGTTTTGACACTTTCTGTACACTGGGGTTAAGGGCTGAGTGTGTGGGCTCTTCTGAGCCTTGCTGTTACAAGGAGATTCAGTTGTCTGAAAAACGCGTTTATTTCGGGCTGAAAAACACGTTTTGAAAAGTGTAATGTTACTGCCCCATAACTTACATGGGGTTGACCAAACTTGCAGAAACATGTTTATTTCTGCTGAAAAACACGTTTTGACACTTTCTGTACACTGGGGTTAAGGGCTGAGTGTGTGGGCTCTTCTGAGCCTTGCTGTTACAAGGAGATTCAGTTGTCTGAAAAAACGCGCTTATTTCGGGCTGAAAAACACGTTTTGAAAAGAGTGATGTTACTGCCCCATAACTAACATGGGGTTGACCAAACTTGCAGAAACATGTTTATTTCTGCTGAAAAACACGTTTTGACACTTTCTGCACACTGGGGTTAAGGGCTGAGTGTGTGGGCACTTCTGAGCCTTGCTGTTACAAGGAGATTCAGTTGTCTGAAAAAACGCGTTTATTTCGGGCTGAAAAACACGTTTTGAAAAGTGTGATGTTACTGCCCCATAACTTACATGGGGTTGACCAAACTTGCAGAAACATGTTTATTTCTGCTGAAAAACACGTTTTGACACTTTCTGTACACTGGGGTTAAGGGCTGAGTGTGTGGGCTCTTCTGAGCCTTGCTGTTACAAGGAGATTCAGTTGTCTGAAAAAACGCGTTTATTTCGGGCTGAAAAACACGTTTTGAAAAGTGTGATGTTACTGCCCCATAACTTACATGGGGTTGACCAAACTTGCAGAAACATGTTTATTTCTGCTGAAAAACACGTTTTGACACTTTCTGTACACTGGGGTTAAGGGCTGAGTGTGTGGGCTCTTCTGAGCCTTGCTGTTACAAGGAGATTCAGTTGTCTGAAAAAACGCGCTTATTTCGGACTGAAAAACACGTTTTGAAAAGAGTGATGTTACTGCCCCATAACTAACATGGGGTTGACCAAACTTGCAGAAACATGTTTATTTCTGCTGAAAAACAAGTTTTGACACTTTCTGCACACTGGGGTTAAGGGCTGAGTGTGTGGGCACTTCTGAGCCTTGCTGTTACAAGGAGATTCAGTTGTCTGAAAAAACGCGTTTATTTCGGGCTGAAAAACACGTTTTGAAAAGTGTGATGTTACTGCCCCATAACTTACATGGGGTTGACCAAACTTGCAGAAACATGTTTATTTCTGCTGAAAAACACGTTTTGACACTTTCTGTACACTGGGGTTAAGGGCTGAGTGTGTGGGCTCTTCTGAGCCTTGCTGTTACAAGGAGATTCAGTTGTCTGAAAAAACGCGTTTATTTCGGGCTGAAAAACACGTTTTGAAAAGTGTGATGTTACTGCCCCATAACTTACATGGGGTTGACCAAACTTGCAGAAACATGTTTATTTCTGCTGAAAAACACGTTTTGACACTTTCTGTACACTGGGGTTAAGGGCTGAGTGTGTGGGCTCTTCTGAGCCTTGCTGTTACAAGGAGATTCAGTTGTCTGAAAAAACGTGCTTATTTCGGGCTGAAAAACACGTTTTGAAAAGTGTGATGTTAATGCCCCATAACTTACATGGGGTTGACCAAACTTGCAGAAACATGTTTATTTCTGCTGAAAAACACATTTTGACCCTTTCTGCACACTGGGGTTAAGGGCTGAGTGTGTGGGCACTTCTGAGCCTTGCTGTTACAAGGAGATTCAGTTGTCTGAAAAAACGCGTTTATTTCGGGCTGAAAAACACGTTTTGAAAATGTGATGTTACTGCCCCATAACTTACATGGGGTTGACCAAACTTGCAGAAACATGTTTATTTCTGCTGAAAAACACGTTTTGGCACTTTCTGTACTCTGGGGTTAAGGGCTGAGTGTGTGGGCTCTTCTGAGCCTTGCTGTTACAAGGAGATTCAGTTGTCTGAAAAAACGCGTTTATTTCGGGCTGAAAAACACGTTTTGAAAATTGTAATGTTACTGCCCCATAACTAACATGGGGTTGACCAAACTTGCAGAAACATGTTTATTTCTGCTGAAAAACACGTTTTGACACTTTCTGCACACTGGGGTTAAGGGCTGAGTGTGTGGGCACTTCTGAGCCTTGCTGTTACAAGGAGATTCAGTTGTCTGAAAAAACGCGTTTATTTCGGGCTGAAAAACACGTTTTGAAAAGTGTGATGTTACTGCCCCATAACTAACATGGGGTTGACCAAACTTGCAGAAACATGTTTATTTCTGCTGAAAAACACGTTTTGACACTTTCTGCACACTGGGGTTAAGGGCTGAGTGTGTGGGCACTTCTGAGCCTTGCTGTTACAAGGAGATTCAGTTGTCTGAAAAAACGCGTTTATTTCGGGCTGAAAAACACGTTTTGAAAAGTGTGATGTTACTGCCCCATAACTTACATGGGGTTGACCAAACTTGCAGAAACATGTTTATTTCTGCTGAAAAACACGTTTTGACACTTTCTGTACACTGGGGTTAAGGGCTGAGTGTGTGGGCTCTTCTGAGCCTTGCTGTTACAAGGAGATTCAGTTGTCTGAAAAAACGCGTTTATTTCGGGCTGAAAAACACGTTTTGAAAAGTGTGATGTTACTGCCCCATAACTTACATGGGGTTGACCAAACGTGCAGAAACATGTTTATTTCTGCTGAAAAACACGTTTTGACACTTTCTGTACACTGGGGTTAAGGGCTGAGTGTGTGGGCTCTTCTGAGCCTTGCTGTTACAAGGAGATTCAGTTGTCTGAAAAAACGCGTTTATTTCGGGCTGAAAAACACGTTTTGAAAAGTGTAATGTTACTGCCCCATAACTTACATGGGGTTGACCAAACTTGCAGAAACATGTTTATTTCTGCTGAAAAACACGTTTTGACACTTTCTGTACACTGGGGTTAAGGGCTGAGTGTGTGGGCTCTTCTGAGCCTTGCTGTTACAAGGAGATTCAGTTGTCTGAAAAAACGCGCTTATTTCGGACTGAAAAACACGTTTTGAAAAGAGTGATGTTACTGCCCCATAACTAACATGGGGTTGACCAAACTTGCAGAAACATGTTTATTTCTGCTGAAAAACACGTTTTGACACTTTCTGCACACTGGGGTTAAGGGCTGAGTGTGTGGGCACTTCTGAGCCTTGCTGTTACAAGGAGATTCAGTTGTCTGAAAAAACGCGTTTATTTCGGGCTGAAAAACACGTTTTGAAAAGTGTGATGTTACTGCCCCATAACTTACATGGGGTTGACCAAACTTGCAGAAACATGTTTATTTCTGCTGAAAAACACGTTTTGACACTTTCTGTACACTGGGGTTAAGGGCTGAGTGTGTGGGCTCTTCTGAGCCTTGCTGTTACAAGGAGATTCAGTTGTCTGAAAAAACGCGTTTATTTCGGGCTGAAAAACACGTTTTGAAAAGTGTGATGTTACTGCCCCATAACTTACATGGGGTTGACCAAACTTGCAGAAACATGTTTATTTCTGCTGAAAAACACGTTTTGACACTTTCTGTACACTGGGGTTAAGGGCTGAGTGTGTGGGCTCTTCTGAGCCTTGCTGTTACAAGGAGATTCAGTTGTCTGAAAAAACGTGCTTATTTCGGGCTGAAAAACACGTTTTGAAAAGTGTGATGTTAATGCCCCATAACTTACATGGGGTTGACCAAACTTGCAGAAACATGTTTATTTCTGCTGAAAAACACATTTTGACCCTTTCTGCACACTGGGGTTAAGGGCTGAGTGTGTGGGCACTTCTGAGCCTTGCTGTTACAAGGAGATTCAGTTGTCTGAAAAAACGCGTTTATTTCGGGCTGAAAAACACGTTTTGAAAATGTGATGTTACTGCCCCATAACTTACATGGGGTTGACCAAACTTGCAGAAACATGTTTATTTCTGCTGAAAAACACGTTTTGACACTTTCTGTACTCTGGGGTTAAGGGCTGAGTGTGTGGGCTCTTCTGAGCCTTGCTGTTACAAGGAGATTCAGTTGTCTGAAAAAACGCGTTTATTTCGGGCTGAAAAACACGTTTTGAAAAGTGTGATGTTACTGCCCCATAACTTACATGGGGTTGACCAAACTTGCAGAAACATGTTTATTTCTGCTGAAAAACACGTTTTGACACTTTCTGTACACTGGGGTTAAGGGCTGAGTGTGTGGGCTCTTCTGAGCCTTGCTGTTACAAGGAGATTCAGTTGTCTGAAAAAACGCGCTTATTTCGGGCTGAAAAACACGTTTTGAAAAGAGTGATGTTACTGCCCCATAACTAACATGGGGTTGACCAAACTTGCAGAAACATGTTTATTTCTGCTGAAAAACACGTTTTGACACTTTCTGCACACTGGGGTTAAGGGCTGAGTGTGTGGGCACTTCTGAGCCTTGCTGTTACAAGGAGATTCAGTTGTCTGAAAAAACGCGTTTATTTCGGGCTGAAAAACACGTTTTGAAAATGTGATGTTACTACCCCATAACTTACATGGGGTTGACCAAACTTGCAGAAACATGTTTATTTCTGCTGAAAAACACGTTTTGGCACTTTCTGCACACTGGGGTTAAGGGCTGAGTGTGTGGGCTCTTCTGAGCCTTGCTGTTACAAGGAGATTCAGTTGTCTGAAAAAACGCGTTTATTTCGGGCTGAAAAACACGTTTTGAAAAGTGTAATGTTACTGCCCCATAACTTACATGGGGTTGACCAAACTTGCAGAAACATGTTTATTTCTGCTGAAAAACACGTTTTGATACTTTCTGTACACTGGGGTTAAGGGCTGAGTGTGTGGGCTCTTCTGAGCCTTGCTGTTACAAGGAGATTCAGTTGTCTGAAAAAACGCGCTTATTTCGGGCTGAAAAACACGTTTTGAAAAGAGTGATGTTACTGCCCCATAACTAACATGGGGTTGACCAAACTTGCAGAAACATGTTTATTTCTGCTGAAAAACACGTTTTGACACTTTCTGCACACTGGGGTTAAGGGCTGAGTGTGTGGGCACTTCTGAGCCTTGCTGTTACAAGGAGATTCAGTTGTCTGAAAAAACGCGTTTATTTCGGGCTGAAAAACACGTTTTGAAAAGTGTGATGTTACTGCCCCATAACTTACATGGGGTTGACCAAACTTGCAGAAACATGTTTATTTCTGCTGAAAAACACGTTTTGACACTTTCTGTACACTGGGGTTAAGGGCTGAGTGTGTGGGCTCTTCTGAGCCTTGCTGTTACAAGGAGATTCAGTTGTCTGAAAAAACGCGTTTATTTCGGGCTGAAAAACACGTTTTGAAAAGTGTGATGTTACTGCCCCATAACTTACATGGGGTTGACCAAACTTGCAGAAACATGTTTATTTCTGCTGAAAAACACGTTTTGACACTTTCTGTACACTGGGGTTAAGGGCTGAGTGTGTGGGCTCTTCTGAGCCTTGCTGTTACAAGGAGATTCAGTTGTCTGAAAAAACGCGTTTATTTCGGGCTGAAAAACACGTTTTGAAAAGTGTAATGTTACTGCCCCATAACTTACATGGGGTTGACCAAACTTGCAGAAACATGTTTATTTCTGCTGAAAAACACGTTTTGACACTTTCTGTACACTGGGGTTAAGGGCTGAGTGTGTGGGCTCTTCTGAGCCTTGCTGTTACAAGGAGATTCAGTTGTCTGAAAAAACGCGCTTATTTCGGGCTGAAAAACACGTTTTGAAAAGAGTGATGTTACTGCCCCATAACTAACATGGGGTTGACCAAACTTGCAGAAACATGTTTATTTCTGCTGAAAAACACGTTTTGACACTTTCTGCACACTGGGGTTAAGGGCTGAGTGTGTGGGCACTTCTGAGCCTTGCTGTTACAAGGAGATTCAGTTGTCTGAAAAAACGCGTTTATTTCGGGCTGAAAAACACGTTTTGAAAAGTGTGATGTTACTGCCCCATAACTTACATGGGGTTGACCAAACTTGCAGAAACATGTTTATTTCTGCTGAAAAACACGTTTTGACACTTTCTGTACACTGGGGTTAAGGGCTGAGTGTGTGGGCTCTTCTGAGCCTTGCTGTTACAAGGAGATTCAGTTGTCTGAAAAAACGCGTTTATTTCGGGCTGAAAAACACGTTTTGAAAAGTGTGATGTTACTGCCCCATAACTTACATGGGGTTGACCAAACTTGCAGAAACATGTTTATTTCTGCTGAAAAACACGTTTTGACACTTTCTGTACACTGGGGTTAAGGGCTGAGTGTGTGGGCTCTTCTGAGCCTTGCTGTTACAAGGAGATTCAGTTGTCTGAAAAAACGCGCTTATTTCGGGCTGAAAAACACGTTTTGAAAAGTGTGATGTTAATGCCCCATAACTTACATGGGGTTGACCAAACTTGCAGAAACATGTTTATTTCTGCTGAAAAACACGTTTTGACACTTTCTGTACACTGGGGTTAAGGGCTGAGTGTGTGGGCTCTTCTGAGCCTTGCTGTTACAAGGAGATTCAGTTGTCTGAAAAAACGCGTTTATTTCGGGCTGAAAAACACGTTTTGAAAAGTGTAATGTTACTGCCCCATAACTTACATGGGGTTGACCAAACTTGCAGAAACATGTTTATTTCTGCTGAAAAACACGTTTTGACACTTTCTGTACACTGGGGTTAAGGGCTGAGTGTGTGGGCTCTTCTGAGCCTTGCTGTTACAAGGAGATTCAGTTGTCTGAAAAAACGCGCTTATTTCGGGCTGAAAAACACGTTTTGAAAAGAGTGATGTTACTGCCCCATAACTAACATGGGGTTGACCAAACTTGCAGAAACATGTTTATTTCTGCTGAAAAACACGTTTTGACACTTTCTGCACACTGGGGTTAAGGGCTGAGTGTGTGGGCACTTCTGAGCCTTGCTGTTACAAGGAGATTCAGTTGTCTGAAAAAACGCGTTTATTTCGGGCTGAAAAACACGTTTTGAAAAGTGTGATGTTACTGCCCCATAACTTACATGGGGTTGACCAAACTTGCAGAAACATGTTTATTTCTGCTGAAAAACACGTTTTGACACTTTCTGTACACTGGGGTTAAGGGCTGAGTGTGTGGGCTCTTCTGAGCCTTGCTGTTACAAGGAGATTCAGTTGTCTGAAAAAACGCGCTTATTTCGGGCTGAAAAACACGTTTTGAAAAGTGTGATGTTAATGCCCCATAACTTACATGGGGTTGACCAAACTTGCAGAAACATGTTTATTTCTGCTGAAAAACACATTTTGACCCTTTCTGCACACTGGGGTTAAGGGCTGAGTGTGTGGGCACTTCTGAGCCTTGCTGTTACAAGGAGATTCAGTTGTCTGAAAAAACGCGTTTATTTCGGGCTGAAAAACACGTTTTGAAAATGTGATGTTACTGCCCCATAACTTACATGGGGTTGACCAAACTTGCAGAAACATGTTTATTTCTGCTGAAAAACACGTTTTGGCACTTTCTGTACTCTGGGGTTAAGGGCTGAGTGTGTGGGCTCTTCTGAGCCTTGCTGTTACAAGGAGATTCAGTTGTCTGAAAAAACGCGTTTATTTCGGGCTGAAAAACACGTTTTGAAAATTGTAATGTTACTGCCCCATAACTTACATGGGGTTGACCAAACTTGCAGAAACATGTTTATTTCTGCTGAAAAACACGTTTTGACCCTTTCTGCACACTGGGGTTAAGGGCTGAGTGTGTGGGCACTTCTGAGCCTTGCTGTTACAAGGAGATTCAGTTGTCTGAAAAAACGCGTTTATTTCGGGCTGAAAAACACGTTTTGAAAAGTGTGATGTTACTACCCCATAACTTACATGGGGTTGACCAAACTTGCAGAAACATGTTTATTTCTGCTGAAAAACACGTTTTGACACTTTCTGTACACTGGGGTTAAGGGCTGAGTGTGTGGGCTCTTCTGAGCCTTGCTGTTACAAGGAGATTCAGTTGTCTGAAAAAACGCGTTTATTTCGGGCTGAAAAACACGTTTTGAAAAGTGTGATGTTACTGCCCCATAACTTACATGGGGTTGACCAAACTTGCAGAAACATGTTTATTTCTGCTGAAAAACACGTTTTGACACTTTCTGTACACTGGGGTTAAGGGCTGAGTGTGTGGGCTCTTCTGAGCCTTGCTGTTACAAGGAGATTCAGTTGTCTGAAAAAACGCGTTTATTTCGGGCTGAAAAACACGTTTTGAAAAGTGTGATGTTACTGCCCCATAACTTACATGGGGTTGACCAAACTTGCAGAAACATGTTTATTTCTGCTGAAAAACACGTTTTGACACTTTCTGTACACTGGGGTTAAGGGCTGAGTGTGTGGGCTCTTCTGAGCCTTGCTGTTACAAGGAGATTCAGTTGTCTGAAAAAACGCGCTTATTTCGGGCTGAAAAACACGTTTTGAAAAGTGTGATGTTAATGCCCCATAACTTACATGGGGTTGACCAAACTTGCAGAAACATGTTTATTTCTGCTGAAAAACACGTTTTGACACTTTCTGCACACTGGGGTTAAGGGCTGAGTGTGTGGGCACTTCTGAGCCTTGCTGTTACAAGGAGATTCAGTTGTCTGAAAAAACGCGTTTATTTCGGGCTGAAGAACACGTTTTGAAAAGTGTGATGTTACTACCCCATAACTTACATGGGGTTGACCAAACTTGCAGAAACATGTTTATTTCTGCTGAAAAACACGTTTTGACACTTTCTGCACACTGGGGTTAAGGGCTGAGTGTGTGGGCACTTCTGAGCCTTGCTGTTACAAGGAGATTCAGTTGTCTGAAAAAACGCGTTTATTTCGGGCTGAAAAACACGTTTTGAAAAGTGTGATGTTACTGCCCCATAACTTACATGGGGTTGACCAAACTTGCAGAAACATGTTTATTTCTGCTGAAAAACACGTTTTGACACTTTCTGTACACTGGGGTTAAGGGCTGAGTGTGTGGGCTCTTCTGAGCCTTGCTGTTACAAGGAGATTCAGTTGTCTGAAAAAACGCGTTTATTTCGGGCTGAAAAACACGTTTTGAAAAGTGTGATGTTACTGCCCCATAACTTACATGGGGTTGACCAAACTTGCAGAAACATGTTTATTTCTGCTGAAAAACACGTTTTGACACTTTCTGTACACTGGGGTTAAGGGCTGAGTGTGTGGGCTCTTCTGAGCCTTGCTGTTACAAGGAGATTCAGTTGTCTGAAAAAACGCGCTTATTTCGGGCTGAAAAACACGTTTTGAAAAGTGTGATGTTAATGCCCCATAACTTACATGGGGTTGACCAAACTTGCAGAAACATGTTTATTTCTGCTGAAAAACACATTTTGACCCTTTCTGCACACTGGGGTTAAGGGCTGAGTGTGTGGGCACTTCTGAGCCTTGCTGTTACAAGGAGATTCAGTTGTCTGAAAAAACGCGTTTATTTCGGGCTGAAAAACACGTTTTGAAAATGTGATGTTACTGCCCCATAACTTACATGGGGTTGACCAAACTTGCAGAAACATGTTTATTTCTGCTGAAAAACACGTTTTGGCACTTTCTGTACTCTAGGGTTAAGGGCTGAGTGTGTGGGCTCTTCTGAGCCTTGCTGTTACAAGGAGATTCAGTTGTCTGAAAAAACGCGTTTATTTCGGGCTGAAAAACACGTTTTGAAAATTGTAATGTTACTGCCCCATAACTTACATGGGGTTGACCAAACTTGCAGAAACATGTTTATTTCTGCTGAAAAACACGTTTTGACCCTTTCTGCACACTGGGGTTAAGGGCTGAGTGTGTGGGCACTTCTGAGCCTTGCTGTTACAAGGAGATTCAGTTGTCTGAAAAAACGCGTTTATTTCGGGCTGAAAAACACGTTTTGAAAAGTGTGATGTTACTACCCCATAACTTACATGGGGTTGACCAAACTTGCAGAAACATGTTTATTTCTGCTGAAAAACACGTTTTGACACTTTCTGTACTCTGGGGTTAAGGGCTGAGTGTGTGGGCTCTTCTGAGCCTTGCTGTTACAAGGAGATTCAGTTGTCTGAAAAAACGCGTTTATTTCGGGCTGAAAAACACGTTTTGAAAAGTGTAATGTTACTGCCCCATAACTTACATGGGGTTGACCAAACTTGCAGAAACATGTTTATTTCTGCTGAAAAACACGTTTTGACACTTTCTGTACACTGGGGTTAAGGGCTGAGTGTGTGGGCTCTTCTGAGCCTTGCTGTTACAAGGAGATTCAGTTGTCTGAAAAAACGCGCTTATTTCGGGCTGAAAAACACGTTTTGAAAAGAGTGATGTTACTGCCCCATAACTAACATGGGGTTGACCAAACTTGCAGAAACATGTTTATTTCTGCTGAAAAACACGTTTTGACACTTTCTGCACACTGGGGTTAAGGGCTGAGTGTGTGGGCACTTCTGAGCCTTGCTGTTACAAGGAGATTCAGTTGTCTGAAAAAACGCGTTTATTTCGGGCTGAAAAACACGTTTTGAAAAGTGTGATGTTACTGCCCCATAACTTACATGGGGTTGACCAAACTTGCAGAAACATGTTTATTTCTGCTGAAAAACACGTTTTGACACTTTCTGTACACTGGGGTTAAGGGCTGAGTGTGTGGGCTCTTCTGAGCCTTGCTGTTACAAGGAGATTCAGTTGTCTGAAAAAACGCGTTTATTTCGGGCTGAAAAACACGTTTTGAAAAGTGTGATGTTACTGCCCCATAACTTACATGGGGTTGACCAAACTTGCAGAAACATGTTTATTTCTGCTGAAAAACACGTTTTGACACTTTCTGTACACTGGGGTTAAGGGCTGAGTGTGTGGGCTCTTCTGAGCCTTGCTGTTACAAGGAGATTCAGTTGTCTGAAAAAACGCGCTTATTTCGGGCTAAAAAACACGTTTTGAAAAGTGTGATGTTAATGCCCCATAACTTACATGGGGTTGACCAAACTTGCAGAAACATGTTTATTTCTGCTGAAAAACACATTTTGACCCTTTCTGCACACTGGGGTTAAGGGCTGAGTGTGTGGGCTCTTCTGAGCCTTGCTGTTACAAGGAGATTCAGTTGTCTGAAAAAACGCGCTTATTTCGGGCTGAAAAACACGTTTTGAAAAGTGTGATGTTAATGCCCCATAACTTACATGGGGTTGACCAAACTTGCAGAAACATGTTTATTTCTGCTGAAAAACACATTTTGACCCTTTCTGCACACTGGGGTTAAGGGCTGAGTGTGTGGGCACTTCTGAGCCTTGCTGTTACAAGGAGATTCAGTTGTCTGAAAAAACGCGTTTATTTCGGGCTGAAAAACACGTTTTGAAAATGTGATGTTACTACCCCATAACTTACATGGGGTTGACCAAACTTGCAGAAACATGTTTATTTCTGCTGAAAAACACGTTTTGGCACTTTCTGCACACTGGGGTTAAGGGCTGAGTGTGTGGGCTCTTCTGAGCCTTGCTGTTACAAGGAGATTCAGTTGTCTGAAAAAACGCGTTTATTTCGGGCTGAAAAACACGTTTTGAAAATGTGATGTTACTGCCCCATAACTTACATGGGGTTGACCAAACTTGCAGAAACATGTTTATTTCTGCTGAAAAACACGTTTTGGCACTTTCTGTACTCTGGGGATAAGGGCTGAGTGTGTGGGCTCTTCTGAGCCTTGCTGTTACAAGGAGATTCAGTTGTCTGAAAAAACGCGTTTATTTCGGGCTGAAAAACACGTTTTGAAAATTGTAATGTTACTGCCCCATAACTTACATGGGGTTGACCAAACTTGCAGAAACATGTTTATTTCTGCTGAAAAACACGTTTTGACCCTTTCTGCACACTGGGGTTAAGGGCTGAGTGTGTGGGCACTTCTGAGCCTTGCTGTTACAAGGAGATTCAGTTGTCTGAAAAAACGCGTTTATTTCGGGCTGAAAAACACGTTTTGAAAAGTGTGATGTTACTACCCCATAACTTACATGGGGTTGACCAAACTTGCAGAAACATGTTTATTTCTGCTGAAAAACACGTTTTGACACTTTCTGTACACTGGGGTTAAGGGCTGAGTGTGTGGGCTCTTCTGAGCCTTGCTGTTACAAGGAGATTCAGTTGTCTGAAAAAACGCGTTTATTTCGGGCTGAAAAACACGTTTTGAAAAGTGTAATGTTACTGGCCCATAACTTACATGGGGTTGACCAAACTTGCAGAAACATGTTTATTTCTGCTGAAAAACACGTTTTGACACTTTCTGTACACTGGGGTTAAGGGCTGAGTGTGTGGGCTCTTCTGAGCCTTGCTGTTACAAGGAGATTCAGTTGTCTGAAAAAACGCGCTTATTTCGGGCTGAAAAACACGTTTTGAAAAGAGTGATGTTACTGCCCCATAACTAACATGGGGTTGACCAAACTTGCAGAAACATGTTTATTTCTGCTGAAAAACACGTTTTGACACTTTCTGCACACTGGGGTTAAGGGCTGAGTGTGTGGGCACTTCTGAGCCTTGCTGTTACAAGGAGATTCAGTTGTCTGAAAAAACGCGTTTATTTCGGGCTGAAAAACACGTTTTGAAAAGTGTGATGTTACTGCCCCATAACTTACATGGGGTTGACCAAACTTGCAGAAACATGTTTATTTCTGCTGAAAAACACGTTTTGACACTTTCTGTACACTGGGGTTAAGGGCTGAGTGTGTGGGCTCTTCTGAGCCTTGCTGTTACAAGGAGATTCAGTTGTCTGAAAAAACGCGTTTATTTCGGGCTGAAAAACACGTTTTGAAAAGTGTGATGTTACTGCCCCATAACTTACATGGGGTTGACCAAACTTGCAGAAACATGTTTATTTCTGCTGAAAAACACGTTTTGACACTTTCTGTACACTGGGGTTAAGGGCTGAGTGTGTGGGCTCTTCTGAGCCTTGCTGTTACAAGGAGATTCAGTTGTCTGAAAAAACGCGCTTATTTCGGGCTGAAAAACACGTTTTGAAAAGTGTGATGTTAATGCCCCATAACTTACATGGGGTTGACCAAACTTGCAGAAACATGTTTATTTCTGCTGAAAAACACATTTTGACCCTTTCTGCACACTGGGGTTAAGGGCTGAGTGTGTGGGCTCTTCTGAGCCTTGCTGTTACAAGGAGATTCAGTTGTCTGAAAAAACGCGTTTATTTCGGGCTGAAAAACACGTTTTGAAAATGTGATGTTACTACCCCATAACTTACATGGGGTTGACCAAACTTGCAGAAACATGTTTATTTCTGCTGAAAAACACGTTTTGACACTTTCTGCACACTGGGGTTAAGGGCTGAGTGTGTGGGCTCTTCTGAGCCTTGCTGTTACAAGGAGATTCAGTTGTCTGAAAAAACGCGTTTATTTCGGGCTGAAAAACACGTTTTGAAAAGTGTAATGTTACTGCCCCATAACTTACATGGGGTTGACCAAACTTGCAGAAACATGTTTATTTCTGCTGAAAAACACGTTTTGACACTTTCTGTACACTGGGGTTAAGGGCTGAGTGTGTGGGCTCTTCTGAGCCTTGCTGTTACAAGGAGATTCAGTTGTCTGAAAAAACGCGCTTATTTCGGGCTGAAAAACACGTTTTGAAAAGAGTGATGTTACTGCCCCATAACTAACATGGGGTTGACCAAACTTGCAGAAACATGTTTATTTCTGCTGAAAAACACGTTTTGACACTTTCTGCACACTGGGGTTAAGGGCTGAGTGTGTGGGCACTTCTGAGCCTTGCTGTTACAAGGAGATTCAGTTGTCTGAAAAAACGCGTTTATTTCGGGCTGAAAAACACGTTTTGAAAAGTGTGATGTTACTGCCCCATAACTTACATGGGGTTGACCAAACTTGCAGAAACATGTTTATTTCTGCTGAAAAACACGTTTTGACACTTTCTGTACACTGGGGTTAAGGGCTGAGTGTGTGGGCTCTTCTGAGCCTTGCTGTTACAAGGAGATTCAGTTGTCTGAAAAAACGCGTTTATTTCGGGCTGAAAAACACGTTTTGAAAAGTGTGATGTTACTGCCCCATAACTTACATGGGGTTGACCAAACGTGCAGAAACATGTTTATTTCTGCTGAAAAACACGTTTTGACACTTTCTGTACACTGGGGTTAAGGGCTGAGTGTGTGGGCTCTTCTGAGCCTTGCTGTTACAAGGAGATTCAGTTGTCTGAAAAAACGCGTTTATTTCGGGCTGAAAAACACGTTTTGAAAAGTGTAATGTTACTGCCCCATAACTTACATGGGGTTGACCAAACTTGCAGAAACATGTTTATTTCTGCTGAAAAACACGTTTTGACACTTTCTGTACACTGGGGTTAAGGGCTGAGTGTGTGGGCTCTTCTGAGCCTTGCTGTTACAAGGAGATTCAGTTGTCTGAAAAAACGCGCTTATTTCGGACTGAAAAACACGTTTTGAAAAGAGTGATGTTACTGCCCCATAACTAACATGGGGTTGACCAAACTTGCAGAAACATGTTTATTTCTGCTGAAAAACACGTTTTGACACTTTCTGCACACTGGGGTTAAGGGCTGAGTGTGTGGGCACTTCTGAGCCTTGCTGTTACAAGGAGATTCAGTTGTCTGAAAAAACGCGTTTATTTCGGGCTGAAAAACACGTTTTGAAAAGTGTGATGTTACTGCCCCATAACTTACATGGGGTTGACCAAACTTGCAGAAACATGTTTATTTCTGCTGAAAAACACGTTTTGACACTTTCTGTACACTGGGGTTAAGGGCTGAGTGTGTGGGCTCTTCTGAGCCTTGCTGTTACAAGGAGATTCAGTTGTCTGAAAAAACGCGTTTATTTCGGGCTGAAAAACACGTTTTGAAAAGTGTGATGTTACTGCCCCATAACTTACATGGGGTTGACCAAACTTGCAGAAACATGTTTATTTCTGCTGAAAAACACATTTTGACCCTTTCTGCACACTGGGGTTAAGGGCTGAGTGTGTGGGCACTTCTGAGCCTTGCTGTTACAAGGAGATTCAGTTGTCTGAAAAAACGCGTTTATTTCGGGCTGAAAAACACGTTTTGAAAATGTGATGTTACTGCCCCATAACTTACATGGGGTTGACCAAACTTGCAGAAACATGTTTATTTCTGCTGAAAAACACGTTTTGGCACTTTCTGTACTCTGGGGTTAAGGGCTGAGTGTGTGGGCTCTTCTGAGCCTTGCTGTTACAAGGAGATTCAGTTGTCTGAAAAAACGCGTTTATTTCGGGCTGAAAAACACGTTTTGAAAATTGTAATGTTACTGCCCCATAACTTACATGGGGTTGACCAAACTTGCAGAAACATGTTTATTTCTGCTGAAAAACACGTTTTGACCCTTTCTGCACACTGGGGTTAAGGGCTGAGTGTGTGGGCACTTCTGAGCCTTGCTGTTACAAGGAGATTCAGTTGTCTGAAAAAACGCGTTTATTTCGGGCTGAAAAACACGTTTTGAAAAGTGTGATGTTACTACCCCATAACTTACATGGGGTTGACCAAACTTGCAGAAACATGTTTATTTCTGCTGAAAAACACGTTTTGACACTTTCTGTACTCTGGGGTTAAGGGCTGAGTGTGTGGGCTCTTCTGAGCCTTGCTGTTACAAGGAGATTCAGTTGTCTGAAAAAACGCGTTTATTTCGGGCTGAAAAACACGTTTTGAAAAGTGTAATGTTACTGCCCCATAACTTACATGGGGTTGACCAAACTTGCAGAAACATGTTTATTTCTGCTGAAAAACACGTTTTGACACTTTCTGTACACTGGGGTTAAGGGCTGAGTGTGTGGGCTCTTCTGAGCCTTGCTGTTACAAGGAGATTCAGTTGTCTGAAAAAACGCGCTTATTTCGGGCTGAAAAACACGTTTTGAAAAGAGTGATGTTACTGCCCCATAACTAACATGGGGTTGACCAAACTTGCAGAAACATGTTTATTTCTGCTGAAAAACACGTTTTGACACTTTCTGCACACTGGGGTTAAGGGCTGAGTGTGTGGGCACTTCTGAGCCTTGCTGTTACAAGGAGATTCAGTTGTCTGAAAAAACGCGTTTATTTCGGGCTGAAAAACACGTTTTGAAAAGTGTGATGTTACTGCCCCATAACTTACATGGGGTTGACCAAACTTGCAGAAACATGTTTATTTCTGCTGAAAAACACGTTTTGACACTTTCTGTACACTGGGGTTAAGGGCTGAGTGTGTGGGCTCTTCTGAGCCTTGCTGTTACAAGGAGATTCAGTTGTCTGAAAAAACGCGTTTATTTCGGGCTGAAAAACACGTTTTGAAAAGTGTGATGTTACTGCCCCATAACTTACATGGGGTTGACCAAACTTGCAGAAACATGTTTATTTCTGCTGAAAAACACGTTTTGACACTTTCTGTACACTGGGGTTAAGGGCTGAGTGTGTGGGCTCTTCTGAGCCTTGCTGTTACAAGGAGATTCAGTTGTCTGAAAAAACGCGCTTATTTCGGGCTGAAAAACACGTTTTGAAAAGTGTGATGTTAATGCCCCATAACTTACATGGGGTTGACCAAACTTGCAGAAACATGTTTATTTCTGCTGAAAAACACATTTTGACACTTTCTGTACACTGGGGTTAAGGGCTGAGTGTGTGGGCTCTTCTGAGCCTTGCTGTTACAAGGAGATTCAGTTGTCTGAAAAAACGCGCTTATTTCGGGCTGAAAAACACGTTTTGAAAAGTGTGATGTTAATGCCCCATAACTTACATGGGGTTGACCAAACTTGCAGAAACATGTTTATTTCTGCTGAAAAACACATTTTGACCCTTTCTGCACACTGGGGTTAAGGGCTGAGTGTGTGGGCTCTTCTGAGCCTTGCTGTTACAAGGAGATTCAGTTGTCTGAAAAAACGCGCTTATTTCGGGCTGAAAAACACGTTTTGAAAAGTGTGATGTTAATGCCCCATAACTTACATGGGGTTGACCAAACTTGCAGAAACATGTTTATTTCTGCTGAAAAACACATTTTGACCCTTTCTGCACACTGGGGTTAAGGGCTGAGTGTGTGGGCACTTCTGAGCCTTGCTGTTACAAGGAGATTCAGTTGTCTGAAAAAACGCGTTTATTTCGGGCTGAAAAACACGTTTTGAAAATGTGATGTTACTACCCCATAACTTACATGGGGTTGACCAAACTTGCAGAAACATGTTTATTTCTGCTGAAAAACACGTTTTGACACTTTCTGCACACTGGGGTTAAGGGCTGAGTGTGTGGGCTCTTCTGAGCCTTGCTGTTACAAGGAGATTCAGTTGTCTGAAAAAACGCGTTTATTTCGGGCTGAAAAACACGTTTTGAAAAGTCTGATGTTACTGCCCCATAACTTACATGGGGTTTACCAAACTTGCAGAAACATGTTTATTTCTGCTGAAAAACACGTTTTGACACTTTCTGTACACTGGGGTTAAGGGCTGAGTGTGTGGGCTCTTCTGAGCCTTGCTGTTACAAGGAGATTCAGTTGTCTGAAAAAACGCGCTTATTTCGGGCTGAAAAACACGTTTTGAAAAGTGTGATGTTAATGCCCCATAACTTACATGGGGTTGACCAAACTTGCAGAAACATGTTTATTTCTGCTGAAAAACACATTTTGACCCTTTCTGCACACTGGGGTTAAGGGCTGAGTGTGTGGGCACTTCTGAGCCTTGCTGTTACAAGGAGATTCAGTTGTCTGAAAAAACGCGTTTATTTCGGGCTGAAAAACACGTTTTGAAAATGTGATGTTACTGCCCCATAACTTACATGGGGTTGACCAAACTTGCAGAAACATGTTTATTTCTGCTGAAAAACACGTTTTGGCACTTTCTGTACTCTGGGGTTAAGGGCTGAGTGTGTGGGCTCTTCTGAGCCTTGCTGTTACAAGGAGATTCAGTTGTCTGAAAAAACGCGTTTATTTCGGGCTGAAAAACACGTTTTGAAAATTGTAATGTTACTGCCCCATAACTTACATGGGGTTGACCAAACTTGCAGAAACATGTTTATTTCTGCTGAAAAACACGTTTTGACACTTTCTGTACACTGGGGTTAAGGGCTGAGTGTGTGGGCTCTTCTGAGCCTTGCTGTTACAAGGAGATTCAGTTGTCTGAAAAAACGCGTTTATTTCGGGCTGAAAAACACGTTTTGAAAAGTGTGATGTTACTGCCCCATAACTTACATGGGGTTGACCAAACGTGCAGAAACATGTTTATTTCTGCTGAAAAACACGTTTTGACACTTTCTGTACACTGGGGTTAAGGGCTGAGTGTGTGGGCTCTTCTGAGCCTTGCTGTTACAAGGAGATTCAGTTGTCTGAAAAAACGCGTTTATTTCGGGCTGAAAAACACGTTTTGAAAAGTGTAATGTTACTGCCCCATAACTTACATGGGGTTGACCAAACTTGCAGAAACATGTTTATTTCTGCTGAAAAACACGTTTTGACACTTTCTGTACACTGGGGTTAAGGGCTGAGTGTGTGGGCTCTTCTGAGCCTTGCTGTTACAAGGAGATTCAGTTGTCTGAAAAAACGCGCTTATTTCGGACTGAAAAACACGTTTTGAAAAGAGTGATGTTACTGCCCCATAACTAACATGGGGTTGACCAAACTTGCAGAAACATGTTTATTTCTGCTGAAAAACACGTTTTGACACTTTCTGCACACTGGGGTTAAGGGCTGAGTGTGTGGGCACTTCTGAGCCTTGCTGTTACAAGGAGATTCAGTTGTCTGAAAAAACGCGTTTATTTCGGGCTGAAAAACACGTTTTGAAAAGTATGATGTTACTGCCCCATAACTTACATGGGGTTGACCAAACTTGCAGAAACATGTTTATTTCTGCTGAAAAACACGTTTTGACACTTTCTGTACACTGGGGTTAAGGGCTGAGTGTGTGGGCTCTTCTGAGCCTTGCTGTTACAAGGAGATTCAGTTGTCTGAAAAAACGCGTTTATTTCGGGCTGAAAAACACGTTTTGAAAAGTGTGATGTTACTGCCCCATAACTTACATGGGGTTGACCAAACTTGCAGAAACATGTTTATTTCTGCTGAAAAACACGTTTTGACACTTTCTGTACACTGGGGTTAAGGGCTGAGTGTGTGGGCTCTTCTGAGCCTTGCTGTTACAAGGAGATTCAGTTGTCTGAAAAAACGCGCTTATTTCGGGCTGAAAAACACGTTTTGAAAAGTGTGATGTTAATGCCCCATAACTTACATGGGGTTGACCAAACTTGCAGAAACATGTTTATTTCTGCTGAAAAACACATTTTGACCCTTTCTGCACACTGGGGTTAAGGGCTGAGTGTGTGGGCACTTCTGAGCCTTGCTGTTACAAGGAGATTCAGTTGTCTGAAAAAACGCGTTTATTTCGGGCTGAAAAACACGTTTTGAAAATGTGATGTTACTGCCCCATAACTTACATGGGGTTGACCAAACTTGCAGAAACATGTTTATTTCTGCTGAAAAACACGTTTTGGCACTTTCTGTACTCTGGGGTTAAGGGCTGAGTGTGTGGGCTCTTCTGAGCCTTGCTGTTACAAGGAGATTCAGTTGTCTGAAAAAACGCGTTTATTTCGGGCTGAAAAACACGTTTTGAAAATTGTAATGTTACTGCCCCATAACTTACATGGGGTTGACCAAACTTGCAGAAACATGTTTATTTCTGCTGAAAAACACGTTTTGACCCTTTCTGCACACTGGGGTTAAGGGCTGAGTGTGTGGGCACTTCTGAGCCTTGCTGTTACAAGGAGATTCAGTTGTCTGAAAAAACGCGTTTATTTCGGGCTGAAAAACACGTTTTGAAAAGTGTGATGTTACTACCCCATAACTTACATGGGGTTGACCAAACTTGCAGAAACATGTTTATTTCTGCTGAAAAACACGTTTTGACACTTTCTGTACTCTGGGGTTAAGGGCTGAGTGTGTGGGCTCTTCTGAGCCTTGCTGTTACAAGGAGATTCAGTTGTCTGAAAAAACGCGTTTATTTCGGGCTGAAAAACACGTTTTGAAAAGTGTAATGTTACTGCCCCATAACTTACATGGGGTTGACCAAACTTGCAGAAACATGTTTATTTCTGCTGAAAAACACGTTTTGACACTTTCTGTACACTGGGGTTAAGGGCTGAGTGTGTGGGCTCTTCTGAGCCTTGCTGTTACAAGGAGATTCAGTTGTCTGAAAAAACGCGCTTATTTCGGGCTGAAAAACACGTTTTGAAAAGAGTGATGTTACTGCCCCATAACTAACATGGGGTTGACCAAACTTGCAGAAACATGTTTATTTCTGCTGAAAAACACGTTTTGACACTTTCTGCACACTGGGGTTAAGGGCTGAGTGTGTGGGCACTTCTGAGCCTTGCTGTTACAAGGAGATTCAGTTGTCTGAAAAAACGCGTTTATTTCGGGCTGAAAAACACGTTTTGAAAAGTGTGATGTTACTGCCCCATAACTTACATGGGGTTGACCAAACTTGCAGAAACATGTTTATTTCTGCTGAAAAACACGTTTTGACACTTTCTGTACACTGGGGTTAAGGGCTGAGTGTGTGGGCTCTTCTGAGCCTTGCTGTTACAAGGAGATTCAGTTGTCTGAAAAAACGCGTTTATTTCGGGCTGAAAAACACGTTTTGAAAAGTGTGATGTTACTGCCCCATAACTTACATGGGGTTGACCAAACTTGCAGAAACATGTTTATTTCTGCTGAAAAACACGTTTTGACACTTTCTGTACACTGGGGTTAAGGGCTGAGTGTGTGGGCTCTTCTGAGCCTTGCTGTTACAAGGAGATTCAGTTGTCTGAAAAAACGCGCTTATTTCGGGCTGAAAAACACGTTTTGAAAAGTGTGATGTTAATGCCCCATAACTTACATGGGGTTGACCAAACTTGCAGAAACATGTTTATTTCTGCTGAAAAACACATTTTGACCCTTTCTGCACACTGGGGTTAAGGGCTGAGTGTGTGGGCTCTTCTGAGCCTTGCTGTTACAAGGAGATTCAGTTGTCTGAAAAAACGCGCTTATTTCGGGCTGAAAAACACGTTTTGAAAAGTGTGATGTTAATGCCCCATAACTTACATGGGGTTGACCAAACTTGCAGAAACATGTTTATTTCTGCTGAAAAACACATTTTGACACTTTCTGTACACTGGGGTTAAGGGCTGAGTGTGTGGGCTCTTCTGAGCCTTGCTGTTACAAGGAGATTCAGTTGTCTGAAAAAACGCGCTTATTTCGGTCTGAAAAACACGTTTTGAAAAGTGTGATGTTAATGCCCCATAACTTACATGGGGTTGACCAAACTTGCAGAAACATGTTTATTTCTGCTGAAAAACACATTTTGACCCTTTCTGCACACTGGGGTTAAGGGCTGAGTGTGTGGGCTCTTCTGAGCCTTGCTGCTACAAGGAGATTCAGTTGTCTGAAAAAACTCGCTTATTTCGGGCTGAAAAACACGTTTTGAAAAGTGTGATGTTAATGCCCCATAACTTACATGGGGTTGACCAAACTTGCAGAAACATGTTTATTTCTGCTGAAAAACACATTTTGACCCTTTCTGCACACTGGGGTTAAGGGCTGAGTGTGTGGGCACTTCTGAGCCTTGCTGTTACAAGGAGATTCAGTTGTCTGAAAAAACGCGTTTATTTCGGGCTGAAAAACACGTTTTGAAAATGTGATGTTACTACCCCATAACTTACATGGGGTTGACCAAACTTGCAGAAACATGTTTATTTCTGCTGAAAAACACGTTTTGACACTTTCTGCACACTGGGGTTAAGGGCTGAGTGTGTGGGCTCTTCTGAGCCTTGCTGTTACAAGGAGATTCAGTTGTCTGAAAAAACGCGTTTATTTCGGGCTGAAAAACACGTTTTGAAAAGTCTGATGTTACTGCCCCATAACTTACATGGGGTTTACCAAACTTGCAGAAACATGTTTATTTCTGCTGAAAAACACGTTTTGACACTTTCTGTACACTGGGGTTAAGGGCTGAGTGTGTGGGCTCTTCTGAGCCTTGCTGTTACAAGGAGATTCAGTTGTCTGAAAAAACGCGCTTATTTCGGGCTGAAAAACACGTTTTGAAAAGTGTGATGTTACTGCCCCATAACTTACATGGGGTTGACCAAACTTGCAGAAACATGTTTATTTCTGCTGAAAAACACGTTTTGACACTTTCTGTACACTGGGGTTAAGGGCTGAGTGTGTGGGCTCTTCTGAGCCTTGCTGTTACAAGGAGATTCAGTTGTCTGAAAAAACGCGTTTATTTCGGGCTGAAAAACACGTTTTGAAAAGTGTAATGTTACTGCCCCATAACTTACATGGGGTTGACCAAACTTGCAGAAACATGTTTATTTCTGCTGAAAAACACGTTTTGACACTTTCTGTACACTGGGGTTAAGGGCTGAGTGTGTGGGCTCTTCTGAGCCTTGCTGTTACAAGGAGATTCAGTTGTCTGAAAAAACGCGCTTATTTCGGGCTGAAAAACACGTTTTGAAAAGAGTGATGTTACTGCCCCATAACTAACATGGGGTTGACCAAACTTGCAGAAACATGTTTATTTCTGCTGAAAAACACGTTTTGACACTTTCTGCACACTGGGGTTAAGGGCTGAGTGTGTGGGCACTTCTGAGCCTTGCTGTTACAAGGAGATTCAGTTGTCTGAAAAAACGCGTTTATTTCGGGCTGAAAAACACGTTTTGAAAAGTGTGATGTTACTGCCCCATAACTTACATGGGGTTGACCAAACTTGCAGAAACATGTTTATTTCTGCTGAAAAACACGTTTTGACACTTTCTGTACACTGGGGTTAAGGGCTGAGTGTGTGGGCTCTTCTGAGCCTTGCTGTTACAAGGAGATTCAGTTGTCTGAAAAAACGCGTTTATTTCGGGCTGAAAAACACGTTTTGAAAAGTGTGATGTTACTGCCCCATAACTTACATGGGGTTGACCAAACTTGCAGAAACATGTTTATTTCTGCTGAAAAACACGTTTTGACACTTTCTGTACACTGGGGTTAAGGGCTGAGTGTGTGGGCTCTTCTGAGCCTTGCTGTTACAAGGAGATTCAGTTGTCTGAAAAAACGCGCTTATTTCGGGCTGAAAAACACGTTTTGAAAAGTGTGATGTTAATGCCCCATAACTTACATGGGGTTGACCAAACTTGCAGAAACATGTTTATTTCTGCTGAAAAACACATTTTGACCCTTTCTGCACACTGGGGTTAAGGGCTGAGTGTGTGGGCTCTTCTGAGCCTTGCTGTTACAAGGAGATTCAGTTGTCTGAAAAAACGCGCTTATTTCGGGCTGAAAAACACGTTTTGAAAAGTGTGATGTTAATGCCCCATAACTTACATGGGGTTGACCAAACTTGCAGAAACATGTTTATTTCTGCTGAAAAACACATTTTGACACTTTCTGTACACTGGGGTTAAGGGCTGAGTGTGTGGGCTCTTCTGAGCCTTGCTGTTACAAGGAGATTCAGTTGTCTGAAAAAACGCGCTTATTTCGGTCTGAAAAACACGTTTTGAAAAGTGTGATGTTAATGCCCCATAACTTACATGGGGTTGACCAAACTTGCAGAAACATGTTTATTTCTGCTGAAAAACACATTTTGACCCTTTCTGCACACTGGGGTTAAGGGCTGAGTGTGTGGGCTCTTCTGAGCCTTGCTGCTACAAGGAGATTCAGTTGTCTGAAAAAACTCGCTTATTTCGGGCTGAAAAACACGTTTTGAAAAGTGTGATGTTAATGCCCCATAACTTACATGGGGTTGACCAAACTTGCAGAAACATGTTTATTTCTGCTGAAAAACACATTTTGACCCTTTCTGCACACTGGGGTTAAGGGCTGAGTGTGTGGGCACTTCTGAGCCTTGCTGTTACAAGGAGATTCAGTTGTCTGAAAAAACGCGTTTATTTCGGGCTGAAAAACACGTTTTGAAAATGTGATGTTACTACCCCATAACTTACATGGGGTTGACCAAACTTGCAGAAACATGTTTATTTCTGCTGAAAAACACGTTTTGACACTTTCTGCACACTGGGGTTAAGGGCTGAGTGTGTGGGCTCTTCTGAGCCTTGCTGTTACAAGGAGATTCAGTTGTCTGAAAAAACGCGTTTATTTCGGGCTGAAAAACACGTTTTGAAAAGTCTGATGTTACTGCCCCATAACTTACATGGGGTTTACCAAACTTGCAGAAACATGTTTATTTCTGCTGAAAAACACGTTTTGACACTTTCTGTACACTGGGGTTAAGGGCTGAGTGTGTGGGCTCTTCTGAGCCTTGCTGTTACAAGGAGATTCAGTTGTCTGAAAAAACGCGCTTATTTCGGGCTGAAAAACACGTTTTGAAAAGTGTGATGTTACTGCCCCATAACTTACATGGGGTTGACCAAACTTGCAGAAACATGTTTATTTCTGCTGAAAAACACGTTTTGGCACTTTCTGTACTCTGGGGTTAAGGGCTGAGTGTGTGGGCTCTTCTGAGCCTTGCTGTTACAAGGAGATTCAGTTGTCTGAAAAAACGCGTTTATTTCGGGCTGAAAAACACGTTTTGAAAATTGTAATGTTACTGCCCCATAACTTACATGGGGTTGACCAAACTTGCAGAAACATGTTTATTTCTGCTGAAAAACACGTTTTGACACTTTCTGTACACTGGGGTTAAGGGCTGAGTGTGTGGGCTCTTCTGAGCCTTGCTGTTACAAGGAGATTCAGTTGTCTGAAAAAACGCGTTTATTTCGGGCTGAAAAACACGTTTTGAAAAGTGTGATGTTACTGCCCCATAACTTACATGGGGTTGACCAAACGTGCAGAAACATGTTTATTTCTGCTGAAAAACACGTTTTGACACTTTCTGTACACTGGGGTTAAGGGCTGAGTGTGTGGGCTCTTCTGAGCCTTGCTGTTACAAGGAGATTCAGTTGTCTGAAAAAACGCGTTTATTTCGGGCTGAAAAACACGTTTTGAAAAGTGTAATGTTACTGCCCCATAACTTACATGGGGTTGACCAAACTTGCAGAAACATGTTTATTTCTGCTGAAAAACACGTTTTGACACTTTCTGTACACTGGGGTTAAGGGCTGAGTGTGTGGGCTCTTCTGAGCCTTGCTGTTACAAGGAGATTCAGTTGTCTGAAAAAACGCGCTTATTTCGGACTGAAAAACACGTTTTGAAAAGAGTGATGTTACTGCCCCATAACTAACATGGGGTTGACCAAACTTGCAGAAACATGTTTATTTCTGCTGAAAAACACGTTTTGACACTTTCTGCACACTGGGGTTAAGGGCTGAGTGTGTGGGCACTTCTGAGCCTTGCTGTTACAAGGAGATTCAGTTGTCTGAAAAAACGCGTTTATTTCGGGCTGAAAAACACGTTTTGAAAAGTATGATGTTACTGCCCCATAACTTACATGGGGTTGACCAAACTTGCAGAAACATGTTTATTTCTGCTGAAAAACACGTTTTGACACTTTCTGTACACTGGGGTTAAGGGCTGAGTGTGTGGGCTCTTCTGAGCCTTGCTGTTACAAGGAGATTCAGTTGTCTGAAAAAACGCGTTTATTTCGGGCTGAAAAACACGTTTTGAAAAGTGTGATGTTACTGCCCCATAACTTACATGGGGTTGACCAAACTTGCAGAAACATGTTTATTTCTGCTGAAAAACACGTTTTGACACTTTCTGTACACTGGGGTTAAGGGCTGAGTGTGTGGGCTCTTCTGAGCCTTGCTGTTACAAGGAGATTCAGTTGTCTGAAAAAACGCGCTTATTTCGGGCTGAAAAACACGTTTTGAAAAGTGTGATGTTAATGCCCCATAACTTACATGGGGTTGACCAAACTTGCAGAAACATGTTTATTTCTGCTGAAAAACACATTTTGACCCTTTCTGCACACTGGGGTTAAGGGCTGAGTGTGTGGGCACTTCTGAGCCTTGCTGTTACAAGGAGATTCAGTTGTCTGAAAAAACGCGTTTATTTCGGGCTGAAAAACACGTTTTGAAAATGTGATGTTACTGCCCCATAACTTACATGGGGTTGACCAAACTTGCAGAAACATGTTTATTTCTGCTGAAAAACACGTTTTGGCACTTTCTGTACTCTGGGGTTAAGGGCTGAGTGTGTGGGCTCTTCTGAGCCTTGCTGTTACAAGGAGATTCAGTTGTCTGAAAAAACGCGTTTATTTCGGGCTGAAAAACACGTTTTGAAAATTGTAATGTTACTGCCCCATAACTTACATGGGGTTGACCAAACTTGCAGAAACATGTTTATTTCTGCTGAAAAACACGTTTTGACCCTTTCTGCACACTGGGGTTAAGGGCTGAGTGTGTGGGCACTTCTGAGCCTTGCTGTTACAAGGAGATTCAGTTGTCTGAAAAAACGCGTTTATTTCGGGCTGAAAAACACGTTTTGAAAAGTGTGATGTTACTGCCCCATAACTAACATGGGGTTGACCAAACTTGCAGAAACATGTTTATTTCTGCTGAAAAACACGTTTTGACACTTTCTGCACACTGGGGTTAAGGGCTGAGTGTGTGGGCACTTCTGAGCCTTGCTGTTACAAGGAGATTCAGTTGTCTGAAAAAACGCGTTTATTTCGGGCTGAAAAACACGTTTTGAAAAGTATGATGTTACTGCCCCATAACTTACATGGGGTTGACCAAACTTGCAGAAACATGTTTATTTCTGCTGAAAAACACGTTTTGACACTTTCTGTACACTGGGGTTAAGGGCTGAGTGTGTGGGCTCTTCTGAGCCTTGCTGTTACAAGGAGATTCAGTTGTCTGAAAAAACGCGTTTATTTCGGGCTGAAAAACACGTTTTGAAAAGTGTGATGTTACTGCCCCATAACTTACATGGGGTTGACCAAACTTGCAGAAACATGTTTATTTCTGCTGAAAAACACGTTTTGACACTTTCTGTACACTGGGGTTAAGGGCTGAGTGTGTGGGCTCTTCTGAGCCTTGCTGTTACAAGGAGATTCAGTTGTCTGAAAAAACGCGCTTATTTCGGGCTGAAAAACACGTTTTGAAAAGTGTGATGTTAATGCCCCATAACTTACATGGGGTTGACCAAACTTGCAGAAACATGTTTATTTCTGCTGAAAAACACATTTTGACCCTTTCTGCACACTGGGGTTAAGGGCTGAGTGTGTGGGCACTTCTGAGCCTTGCTGTTACAAGGAGATTCAGTTGTCTGAAAAAACGCGTTTATTTCGGGCTGAAAAACACGTTTTGAAAATGTGATGTTACTGCCCCATAACTTACATGGGGTTGACCAAACTTGCAGAAACATGTTTATTTCTGCTGAAAAACACGTTTTGGCACTTTCTGTACTCTGGGGTTAAGGGCTGAGTGTGTGGGCTCTTCTGAGCCTTGCTGTTACAAGGAGATTCAGTTGTCTGAAAAAACGCGTTTATTTCGGGCTGAAAAACACGTTTTGAAAATTGTAATGTTACTGCCCCATAACTTACATGGGGTTGACCAAACTTGCAGAAACATGTTTATTTCTGCTGAAAAACACGTTTTGACCCTTTCTGCACACTGGGGTTAAGGGCTGAGTGTGTGGGCACTTCTGAGCCTTGCTGTTACAAGGAGATTCAGTTGTCTGAAAAAACGCGTTTATTTCGGGCTGAAAAACACGTTTTGAAAAGTGTGATGTTACTACCCCATAACTTACATGGGGTTGACCAAACTTGCAGAAACATGTTTATTTCTGCTGAAAAACACGTTTTGACACTTTCTGTACTCTGGGGTTAAGGGCTGAGTGTGTGGGCTCTTCTGAGCCTTGCTGTTACAAGGAGATTCAGTTGTCTGAAAAAACGCGTTTATTTCGGGCTGAAAAACACGTTTTGAAAAGTGTAATGTTACTGCCCCATAACTTACATGGGGTTGACCAAACTTGCAGAAACATGTTTATTTCTGCTGAAAAACACGTTTTGACACTTTCTGTACACTGGGGTTAAGGGCTGAGTGTGTGGGCTCTTCTGAGCCTTGCTGTTACAAGGAGATTCAGTTGTCTGAAAAAACGCGCTTATTTCGGGCTGAAAAACACGTTTTGAAAAGAGTGATGTTACTGCCCCATAACTAACATGGGGTTGACCAAACTTGCAGAAACATGTTTATTTCTGCTGAAAAACACGTTTTGACACTTTCTGTACACTGGGGTTAAGGGCTGAGTGTGTGGGCTCTTCTGAGCCTTGCTGTTACAAGGAGATTCAGTTGTCTGAAAAAACGCGTTTATTTCGGGCTGAAAAACACGTTTTGAAAAGTGTGATGTTACTGCCCCATAACTTACATGGGGTTGACCAAACTTGCAGAAACATGTTTATTTCTGCTGAAAAACACGTTTTGACACTTTCTGTACACTGGGGTTAAGGGCTGAGTGTGTGGGCTCTTCTGAGCCTTGCTGTTACAAGGAGATTCAGTTGTCTGAAAAAACGCGTTTATTTCGGGCTGAAAAACACGTTTTGAAAAGTGTGATGTTACTGCCCCATAACTTACATGGGGTTGACCAAACTTGCAGAAACATGTTTATTTCTGCTGAAAAACACGTTTTGACACTTTCTGTACACTGGGGTTAAGGGCTGAGTGTGTGGGCTCTTCTGAGCCTTGCTGTTACAAGGAGATTCAGTTGTCTGAAAAAACGCGCTTATTTCGGGCTGAAAAACACGTTTTGAAAAGTGTGATGTTAATGCCCCATAACTTACATGGGGTTGACCAAACTTGCAGAAACATGTTTATTTCTGCTGAAAAACACATTTTGACCCTTTCTGCACACTGGGGTTAAGGGCTGAGTGTGTGGGCTCTTCTGAGCCTTGCTGTTACAAGGAGATTCAGTTGTCTGAAAAAACGCGCTTATTTCGGGCTGAAAAACACGTTTTGAAAAGTGTGATGTTAATGCCCCATAACTTACATGGGGTTGACCAAACTTGCAGAAACATGTTTATTTCTGCTGAAAAACACATTTTGACACTTTCTGTACACTGGGGTTAAGGGCTGAGTGTGTGGGCTCTTCTGAGCCTTGCTGTTACAAGGAGATTCAGTTGTCTGAAAAAACGCGCTTATTTCGGGCTGAAAAACACGTTTTGAAAAGTGTGATGTTAATGCCCCATAACTTACATGGGGTTGACCAAACTTGCAGAAACATGTTTATTTCTGCTGAAAAACACATTTTGACCCTTTCTGCACACTGGGGTTAAGGGCTGAGTGTGTGGGCTCTTCTGAGCCTTGCTGTTACAAGGAGATTCAGTTGTCTGAAAAAACGCGCTTATTTCGGGCTGAAAAACACGTTTTGAAAAGTGTGATGTTAATGCCCCATAACTTACATGGGGTTGACCAAACTTGCAGAAACATGTTTATTTCTGCTGAAAAACACATTTTGACCCTTTCTGCACACTGGGGTTAAGGGCTGAGTGTGTGGGCACTTCTGAGCCTTGCTGTTACAAGGAGATTCAGTTGTCTGAAAAAACGCGTTTATTTCGGGCTGAAAAACACGTTTTGAAAATGTGATGTTACTACCCCATAACTTACATGGGGTTGACCAAACTTGCAGAAACATGTTTATTTCTGCTGAAAAACACGTTTTGACACTTTCTGCACACTGGGGTTAAGGGCTGAGTGTGTGGGCTCTTCTGAGCCTTGCTGTTACAAGGAGATTCAGTTGTCTGAAAAAACGCGTTTATTTCGGGCTGAAAAACACGTTTTGAAAAGTCTGATGTTACTGCCCCATAACTTACATGGGGTTTACCAAACTTGCAGAAACATGTTTATTTCTGCTGAAAAACACGTTTTGACACTTTCTGTACACTGGGGTTAAGGGCTGAGTGTGTGGGCTCTTCTGAGCCTTGCTGTTACAAGGAGATTCAGTTGTCTGAAAAAACGCGCTTATTTCGGGCTGAAAAACACGTTTTGAAAAGTGTGATGTTAATGCCCCATAACTTACATGGGGTTGACCAAACTTGCAGAAACATGTTTATTTCTGCTGAAAAACACATTTTGACCCTTTCTGCACACTGGGGTTAAGGGCTGAGTGTGTGGGCACTTCTGAGCCTTGCTGTTACAAGGAGATTCAGTTGTCTGAAAAAACGCGTTTATTTCGGGCTGAAAAACACGTTTTGAAAATGTGATGTTACTGCCCCATAACTTACATGGGGTTGACCAAACTTGCAGAAACATGTTTATTTCTGCTGAAAAACACGTTTTGGCACTTTCTGTACTCTGGGGTTAAGGGCTGAGTGTGTGGGCTCTTCTGAGCCTTGCTGTTACAAGGAGATTCAGTTGTCTGAAAAAACGCGTTTATTTCGGGCTGAAAAACACGTTTTGAAAAGTGTGATGTTACTGCCCCATAACTTACATGGGGTTGACCAAACGTGCAGAAACATGTTTATTTCTGCTGAAAAACACGTTTTGACACTTTCTGTACACTGGGGTTAAGGGCTGAGTGTGTGGGCTCTTCTGAGCCTTGCTGTTACAAGGAGATTCAGTTGTCTGAAAAAACGCGTTTATTTCGGGCTGAAAAACACGTTTTGAAAAGTGTAATGTTACTGCCCCATAACTTACATGGGGTTGACCAAACTTGCAGAAACATGTTTATTTCTGCTGAAAAACACGTTTTGACACTTTCTGTACACTGGGGTTAAGGGCTGAGTGTGTGGGCTCTTCTGAGCCTTGCTGTTACAAGGAGATTCAGTTGTCTGAAAAAACGCGCTTATTTCGGACTGAAAAACACGTTTTGAAAAGAGTGATGTTACTGCCCCATAACTAACATGGGGTTGACCAAACTTGCAGAAACATGTTTATTTCTGCTGAAAAACACGTTTTGACACTTTCTGCACACTGGGGTTAAGGGCTGAGTGTGTGGGCACTTCTGAGCCTTGCTGTTACAAGGAGATTCAGTTGTCTGAAAAAACGCGTTTATTTCGGGCTGAAAAACACGTTTTGAAAAGTATGATGTTACTGCCCCATAACTTACATGGGGTTGACCAAACTTGCAGAAACATGTTTATTTCTGCTGAAAAACACGTTTTGACACTTTCTGTACACTGGGGTTAAGGGCTGAGTGTGTGGGCTCTTCTGAGCCTTGCTGTTACAAGGAGATTCAGTTGTCTGAAAAAACGCGTTTATTTCGGGCTGAAAAACACGTTTTGAAAAGTGTGATGTTACTGCCCCATAACTTACATGGGGTTGACCAAACTTGCAGAAACATGTTTATTTCTGCTGAAAAACACGTTTTGACACTTTCTGTACACTGGGGTTAAGGGCTGAGTGTGTGGGCTCTTCTGAGCCTTGCTGTTACAAGGAGATTCAGTTGTCTGAAAAAACGCGCTTATTTCGGGCTGAAAAACACGTTTTGAAAAGTGTGATGTTAATGCCCCATAACTTACATGGGGTTGACCAAACTTGCAGAAACATGTTTATTTCTGCTGAAAAACACATTTTGACCCTTTCTGCACACTGGGGTTAAGGGCTGAGTGTGTGGGCACTTCTGAGCCTTGCTGTTACAAGGAGATTCAGTTGTCTGAAAAAACGCGTTTATTTCGGGCTGAAAAACACGTTTTGAAAATGTGATGTTACTGCCCCATAACTTACATGGGGTTGACCAAACTTGCAGAAACATGTTTATTTCTGCTGAAAAACACGTTTTGGCACTTTCTGTACTCTGGGGTTAAGGGCTGAGTGTGTGGGCTCTTCTGAGCCTTGCTGTTACAAGGAGATTCAGTTGTCTGAAAAAACGCGTTTATTTCGGGCTGAAAAACACGTTTTGAAAATTGTAATGTTACTGCCCCATAACTTACATGGGGTTGACCAAACTTGCAGAAACATGTTTATTTCTGCTGAAAAACACGTTTTGACCCTTTCTGCACACTGGGGTTAAGGGCTGAGTGTGTGGGCACTTCTGAGCCTTGCTGTTACAAGGAGATTCAGTTGTCTGAAAAAACGCGTTTATTTCGGGCTGAAAAACACGTTTTGAAAAGTGTGATGTTACTACCCCATAACTTACATGGGGTTGACCAAACTTGCAGAAACATGTTTATTTCTGCTGAAAAACACGTTTTGACACTTTCTGTACTCTGGGGTTAAGGGCTGAGTGTGTGGGCTCTTCTGAGCCTTGCTGTTACAAGGAGATTCAGTTGTCTGAAAAAACGCGTTTATTTCGGGCTGAAAAACACGTTTTGAAAAGTGTAATGTTACTGCCCCATAACTTACATGGGGTTGACCAAACTTGCAGAAACATGTTTATTTCTGCTGAAAAACACGTTTTGACACTTTCTGTACACTGGGGTTAAGGGCTGAGTGTGTGGGCTCTTCTGAGCCTTGCTGTTACAAGGAGATTCAGTTGTCTGAAAAAACGCGCTTATTTCGGGCTGAAAAACACGTTTTGAAAAGAGTGATGTTACTGCCCCATAACTAACATGGGGTTGACCAAACTTGCAGAAACATGTTTATTTCTGCTGAAAAACACGTTTTGACACTTTCTGTACACTGGGGTTAAGGGCTGAGTGTGTGGGCTCTTCTGAGCCTTGCTGTTACAAGGAGATTCAGTTGTCTGAAAAAACGCGTTTATTTCGGGCTGAAAAACACGTTTTGAAAAGTGTGATGTTACTGCCCCATAACTTACATGGGGTTGACCAAACTTGCAGAAACATGTTTATTTCTGCTGAAAAACACGTTTTGACACTTTCTGTACACTGGGGTTAAGGGCTGAGTGTGTGGGCTCTTCTGAGCCTTGCTGTTACAAGGAGATTCAGTTGTCTGAAAAAACGCGCTTATTTCGGGCTGAAAAACACGTTTTGAAAAGTGTGATGTTAATGCCCCATAACTTACATGGGGTTGACCAAACTTGCAGAAACATGTTTATTTCTGCTGAAAAACACATTTTGACCCTTTCTGCACACTGGGGTTAAGGGCTGAGTGTGTGGGCTCTTCTGAGCCTTGCTGTTACAAGGAGATTCAGTTGTCTGAAAAAACGCGCTTATTTCGGGCTGAAAAACACGTTTTGAAAAGTGTGATGTTAATGCCCCATAACTTACATGGGGTTGACCAAACTTGCAGAAACATGTTTATTTCTGCTGAAAAACACATTTTGACACTTTCTGTACACTGGGGTTAAGGGCTGAGTGTGTGGGCTCTTCTGAGCCTTGCTGTTACAAGGAGATTCAGTTGTCTGAAAAAACGCGCTTATTTCGGGCTGAAAAACACGTTTTGAAAAGTGTGATGTTAATGCCCCATAACTTACATGGGGTTGACCAAACTTGCAGAAACATGTTTATTTCTGCTGAAAAACACATTTTGACCCTTTCTGCACACTGGGGTTAAGGGCTGAGTGTGTGGGCTCTTCTGAGCCTTGCTGTTACAAGGAGATTCAGTTGTCTGAAAAAACGCGCTTATTTCGGGCTGAAAAACACGTTTTGAAAAGTGTGATGTTAATGCCCCATAACTTACATGGGGTTGACCAAACTTGCAGAAACATGTTTATTTCTGCTGAAAAACACATTTTGACCCTTTCTGCACACTGGGGTTAAGGGCTGAGTGTGTGGGCACTTCTGAGCCTTGCTGTTACAAGGAGATTCAGTTGTCTGAAAAAACGCGTTTATTTCGGGCTGAAAAACACGTTTTGAAAATGTGATGTTACTACCCCATAACTTACATGGGGTTGACCAAACTTGCAGAAACATGTTTATTTCTGCTGAAAAACACGTTTTGACACTTTCTGCACACTGGGGTTAAGGGCTGAGTGTGTGGGCTCTTCTGAGCCTTGCTGTTACAAGGAGATTCAGTTGTCTGAAAAAACGCGTTTATTTCGGGCTGAAAAACACGTTTTGAAAAGTGTAATGTTACTGCCCCATAACTTACATGGGGTTGACCAAACTTGCAGAAACATGTTTATTTCTGCTGAAAAACACGTTTTGACACTTTCTGTACACTGGGGTTAAGGGCTGAGTGTGTGGGCTCTTCTGAGCCTTGCTGTTACAAGGAGATTCAGTTGTCTGAAAAAACGCGCTTATTTCGGGCTGAAAAACTCGTTTTGAAAAGAGTGATGTTACTGCCCCATAACTAACATGGGGTTGACCAAACTTGCAGAAACATGTTTATTTCTGCTGAAAAACACGTTTTGACACTTTCTGCACACTGGGGTTAAGGGCTGAGTGTGTGGGCACTTCTGAGCCTTGCTGTTACAAGGAGATTCAGTTGTCTGAAAAAACGCGTTTATTTCGGGCTGAAAAACACGTTTTGAAAATGTGATGTTACTGCCCCATAACTTACATGGGGTTGACCAAACTTGCAGAAACATGTTTATTTCTGCTGAAAAACACGTTTTGGCACTTTCTGTACTCTGGGGTTAAGGGCTGAGTGTGTGGGCTCTTCTGAGCCTTGCTGTTACAAGGAGATTCAGTTGTCTGAAAAAACGCGTTTATTTCGGGCTGAAAAACACGTTTTGAAAATTGTAATGTTACTGCCCCATAACTTACATGGGGTTGACCAAACTTGCAGAAACATGTTTATTTCTGCTGAAAAACACGTTTTGACACTTTCTGTACACTGGGGTTAAGGGCTGAGTGTGTGGGCTCTTCTGAGCCTTGCTGTTACAAGGAGATTCAGTTGTCTGAAAAAACGCGTTTATTTCGGGCTGAAAAACACGTTTTGAAAAGTGTGATGTTACTGCCCCATAACTTACATGGGGTTGACCAAACGTGCAGAAACATGTTTATTTCTGCTGAAAAACACGTTTTGACACTTTCTGTACACTGGGGTTAAGGGCTGAGTGTGTGGGCTCTTCTGAGCCTTGCTGTTACAAGGAGATTCAGTTGTCTGAAAAAACGCGTTTATTTCGGGCTGAAAAACACGTTTTGAAAAGTGTAATGTTACTGCCCCATAACTTACATGGGGTTGACCAAACTTGCAGAAACATGTTTATTTCTGCTGAAAAACACGTTTTGACACTTTCTGTACACTGGGGTTAAGGGCTGAGTGTGTGGGCTCTTCTGAGCCTTGCTGTTACAAGGAGATTCAGTTGTCTGAAAAAACGCGCTTATTTCGGACTGAAAAACACGTTTTGAAAAGAGTGATGTTACTGCCCCATAACTAACATGGGGTTGACCAAACTTGCAGAAACATGTTTATTTCTGCTGAAAAACACGTTTTGACACTTTCTGCACACTGGGGTTAAGGGCTGAGTGTGTGGGCACTTCTGAGCCTTGCTGTTACAAGGAGATTCAGTTGTCTGAAAAAACGCGTTTATTTCGGGCTGAAAAACACGTTTTGAAAAGTATGATGTTACTGCCCCATAACTTACATGGGGTTGACCAAACTTGCAGAAACATGTTTATTTCTGCTGAAAAACACGTTTTGACACTTTCTGTACACTGGGGTTAAGGGCTGAGTGTGTGGGCTCTTCTGAGCCTTGCTGTTACAAGGAGATTCAGTTGTCTGAAAAAACGCGTTTATTTCGGGCTGAAAAACACGTTTTGAAAAGTGTGATGTTACTGCCCCATAACTTACATGGGGTTGACCAAACTTGCAGAAACATGTTTATTTCTGCTGAAAAACACGTTTTGACACTTTCTGTACACTGGGGTTAAGGGCTGAGTGTGTGGGCTCTTCTGAGCCTTGCTGTTACAAGGAGATTCAGTTGTCTGAAAAAACGCGCTTATTTCGGGCTGAAAAACACGTTTTGAAAAGTGTGATGTTAATGCCCCATAACTTACATGGGGTTGACCAAACTTGCAGAAACATGTTTATTTCTGCTGAAAAACACATTTTGACCCTTTCTGCACACTGGGGTTAAGGGCTGAGTGTGTGGGCACTTCTGAGCCTTGCTGTTACAAGGAGATTCAGTTGTCTGAAAAAACGCGTTTATTTCGGGCTGAAAAACACGTTTTGAAAATGTGATGTTACTGCCCCATAACTTACATGGGGTTGACCAAACTTGCAGAAACATGTTTATTTCTGCTGAAAAACACGTTTTGGCACTTTCTGTACTCTGGGGTTAAGGGCTGAGTGTGTGGGCTCTTCTGAGCCTTGCTGTTACAAGGAGATTCAGTTGTCTGAAAAAACGCGTTTATTTCGGGCTGAAAAACACGTTTTGAAAATTGTAATGTTACTGCCCCATAACTTACATGGGGTTGACCAAACTTGCAGAAACATGTTTATTTCTGCTGAAAAACACGTTTTGACCCTTTCTGCACACTGGGGTTAAGGGCTGAGTGTGTGGGCACTTCTGAGCCTTGCTGTTACAAGGAGATTCAGTTGTCTGAAAAAACGCGTTTATTTCGGGCTGAAAAACACGTTTTGAAAAGTGTGATGTTACTACCCCATAACTTACATGGGGTTGACCAAACTTGCAGAAACATGTTTATTTCTGCTGAAAAACACGTTTTGACACTTTCTGTACTCTGGGGTTAAGGGCTGAGTGTGTGGGCTCTTCTGAGCCTTGCTGTTACAAGGAGATTCAGTTGTCTGAAAAAACGCGTTTATTTCGGGCTGAAAAACACGTTTTGAAAAGTGTAATGTTACTGCCCCATAACTTACATGGGGTTGACCAAACTTGCAGAAACATGTTTATTTCTGCTGAAAAACACGTTTTGACACTTTCTGTACACTGGGGTTAAGGGCTGAGTGTGTGGGCTCTTCTGAGCCTTGCTGTTACAAGGAGATTCAGTTGTCTGAAAAAACGCGCTTATTTCGGGCTGAAAAACACGTTTTGAAAAGAGTGATGTTACTGCCCCATAACTAACATGGGGTTGACCAAACTTGCAGAAACATGTTTATTTCTGCTGAAAAACACGTTTTGACACTTTCTGTACACTGGGGTTAAGGGCTGAGTGTGTGGGCTCTTCTGAGCCTTGCTGTTACAAGGAGATTCAGTTGTCTGAAAAAACGCGTTTATTTCGGGCTGAAAAACACGTTTTGAAAAGTGTGATGTTACTGCCCCATAACTTACATGGGGTTGACCAAACTTGCAGAAACATGTTTATTTCTGCTGAAAAACACGTTTTGACACTTTCTGTACACTGGGGTTAAGGGCTGAGTGTGTGGGCTCTTCTGAGCCTTGCTGTTACAAGGAGATTCAGTTGTCTGAAAAAACGCGCTTATTTCGGGCTGAAAAACACGTTTTGAAAAGTGTGATGTTAATGCCCCATAACTTACATGGGGTTGACCAAACTTGCAGAAACATGTTTATTTCTGCTGAAAAACACATTTTGACCCTTTCTGCACACTGGGGTTAAGGGCTGAGTGTGTGGGCTCTTCTGAGCCTTGCTGTTACAAGGAGATTCAGTTGTCTGAAAAAACGCGCTTATTTCGGGCTGAAAAACACGTTTTGAAAAGTGTGATGTTAATGCCCCATAACTTACATGGGGTTGACCAAACTTGCAGAAACATGTTTATTTCTGCTGAAAAACACATTTTGACACTTTCTGTACACTGGGGTTAAGGGCTGAGTGTGTGGGCTCTTCTGAGCCTTGCTGTTACAAGGAGATTCAGTTGTCTGAAAAAACGCGCTTATTTCGGGCTGAAAAACACGTTTTGAAAAGTGTGATGTTAATGCCCCATAACTTACATGGGGTTGACCAAACTTGCAGAAACATGTTTATTTCTGCTGAAAAACACATTTTGACCCTTTCTGCACACTGGGGTTAAGGGCTGAGTGTGTGGGCTCTTCTGAGCCTTGCTGTTACAAGGAGATTCAGTTGTCTGAAAAAACGCGCTTATTTCGGGCTGAAAAACACGTTTTGAAAAGTGTGATGTTAATGCCCCATAACTTACATGGGGTTGACCAAACTTGCAGAAACATGTTTATTTCTGCTGAAAAACACATTTTGACCCTTTCTGCACACTGGGGTTAAGGGCTGAGTGTGTGGGCACTTCTGAGCCTTGCTGTTACAAGGAGATTCAGTTGTCTGAAAAAACGCGTTTATTTCGGGCTGAAAAACACGTTTTGAAAATGTGATGTTACTACCCCATAACTTACATGGGGTTGACCAAACTTGCAGAAACATGTTTATTTCTGCTGAAAAACACGTTTTGACACTTTCTGCACACTGGGGTTAAGGGCTGAGTGTGTGGGCTCTTCTGAGCCTTGCTGTTACAAGGAGATTCAGTTGTCTGAAAAAACGCGTTTATTTCGGGCTGAAAAACACGTTTTGAAAAGTGTAATGTTACTGCCCCATAACTTACATGGGGTTGACCAAACTTGCAGAAACATGTTTATTTCTGCTGAAAAACACGTTTTGACACTTTCTGTACACTGGGGTTAAGGGCTGAGTGTGTGGGCTCTTCTGAGCCTTGCTGTTACAAGGAGATTCAGTTGTCTGAAAAAACGCGCTTATTTCGGGCTGAAAAACTCGTTTTGAAAAGAGTGATGTTACTGCCCCATAACTAACATGGGGTTGACCAAACTTGCAGAAACATGTTTATTTCTGCTGAAAAACACGTTTTGACACTTTCTGCACACTGGGGTTAAGGGCTGAGTGTGTGGGCACTTCTGAGCCTTGCTGTTACAAGGAGATTCAGTTGTCTGAAAAAACGCGTTTATTTCGGGCTGAAAAACACGTTTTGAAAATGTGATGTTACTGCCCCATAACTTACATGGGGTTGACCAAACTTGCAGAAACATGTTTATTTCTGCTGAAAAACACGTTTTGGCACTTTCTGTACTCTGGGGTTAAGGGCTGAGTGTGTGGGCTCTTCTGAGCCTTGCTGTTACAAGGAGATTCAGTTGTCTGAAAAAACGCGTTTATTTCGGGCTGAAAAACACGTTTTGAAAATTGTAATGTTACTGCCCCATAACTTACATGGGGTTGACCAAACTTGCAGAAACATGTTTATTTCTGCTGAAAAACACGTTTTGACACTTTCTGTACACTGGGGTTAAGGGCTGAGTGTGTGGGCTCTTCTGAGCCTTGCTGTTACAAGGAGATTCAGTTGTCTGAAAAAACGCGTTTATTTCGGGCTGAAAAACACGTTTTGAAAAGTGTGATGTTACTGCCCCATAACTTACATGGGGTTGACCAAACGTGCAGAAACATGTTTATTTCTGCTGAAAAACACGTTTTGACACTTTCTGTACACTGGGGTTAAGGGCTGAGTGTGTGGGCTCTTCTGAGCCTTGCTGTTACAAGGAGATTCAGTTGTCTGAAAAAACGCGTTTATTTCGGGCTGAAAAACACGTTTTGAAAAGTGTAATGTTACTGCCCCATAACTTACATGGGGTTGACCAAACTTGCAGAAACATGTTTATTTCTGCTGAAAAACACGTTTTGACACTTTCTGTACACTGGGGTTAAGGGCTGAGTGTGTGGGCTCTTCTGAGCCTTGCTGTTACAAGGAGATTCAGTTGTCTGAAAAAACGCGCTTATTTCGGACTGAAAAACACGTTTTGAAAAGAGTGATGTTACTGCCCCATAACTAACATGGGGTTGACCAAACTTGCAGAAACATGTTTATTTCTGCTGAAAAACACGTTTTGACACTTTCTGCACACTGGGGTTAAGGGCTGAGTGTGTGGGCACTTCTGAGCCTTGCTGTTACAAGGAGATTCAGTTGTCTGAAAAAACGCGTTTATTTCGGGCTGAAAAACACGTTTTGAAAAGTATGATGTTACTGCCCCATAACTTACATGGGGTTGACCAAACTTGCAGAAACATGTTTATTTCTGCTGAAAAACACGTTTTGACACTTTCTGTACACTGGGGTTAAGGGCTGAGTGTGTGGGCTCTTCTGAGCCTTGCTGTTACAAGGAGATTCAGTTGTCTGAAAAAACGCGTTTATTTCGGGCTGAAAAACACGTTTTGAAAAGTGTGATGTTACTGCCCCATAACTTACATGGGGTTGACCAAACTTGCAGAAACATGTTTATTTCTGCTGAAAAACACGTTTTGACACTTTCTGTACACTGGGGTTAAGGGCTGAGTGTGTGGGCTCTTCTGAGCCTTGCTGTTACAAGGAGATTCAGTTGTCTGAAAAAACGCGCTTATTTCGGGCTGAAAAACACGTTTTGAAAAGTGTGATGTTAATGCCCCATAACTTACATGGGGTTGACCAAACTTGCAGAAACATGTTTATTTCTGCTGAAAAACACATTTTGACCCTTTCTGCACACTGGGGTTAAGGGCTGAGTGTGTGGGCACTTCTGAGCCTTGCTGTTACAAGGAGATTCAGTTGTCTGAAAAAACGCGTTTATTTCGGGCTGAAAAACACGTTTTGAAAATGTGATGTTACTGCCCCATAACTTACATGGGGTTGACCAAACTTGCAGAAACATGTTTATTTCTGCTGAAAAACACGTTTTGGCACTTTCTGTACTCTGGGGTTAAGGGCTGAGTGTGTGGGCTCTTCTGAGCCTTGCTGTTACAAGGAGATTCAGTTGTCTGAAAAAACGCGTTTATTTCGGGCTGAAAAACACGTTTTGAAAATTGTAATGTTACTGCCCCATAACTTACATGGGGTTGACCAAACTTGCAGAAACATGTTTATTTCTGCTGAAAAACACGTTTTGACCCTTTCTGCACACTGGGGTTAAGGGCTGAGTGTGTGGGCACTTCTGAGCCTTGCTGTTACAAGGAGATTCAGTTGTCTGAAAAAACGCGTTTATTTCGGGCTGAAAAACACGTTTTGAAAAGTGTGATGTTACTACCCCATAACTTACATGGGGTTGACCAAACTTGCAGAAACATGTTTATTTCTGCTGAAAAACACGTTTTGACACTTTCTGTACTCTGGGGTTAAGGGCTGAGTGTGTGGGCTCTTCTGAGCCTTGCTGTTACAAGGAGATTCAGTTGTCTGAAAAAACGCGTTTATTTCGGGCTGAAAAACACGTTTTGAAAAGTGTAATGTTACTGCCCCATAACTTACATGGGGTTGACCAAACTTGCAGAAACATGTTTATTTCTGCTGAAAAACACGTTTTGACACTTTCTGTACACTGGGGTTAAGGGCTGAGTGTGTGGGCTCTTCTGAGCCTTGCTGTTACAAGGAGATTCAGTTGTCTGAAAAAACGCGCTTATTTCGGGCTGAAAAACACGTTTTGAAAAGAGTGATGTTACTGCCCCATAACTAACATGGGGTTGACCAAACTTGCAGAAACATGTTTATTTCTGCTGAAAAACACGTTTTGACACTTTCTGTACACTGGGGTTAAGGGCTGAGTGTGTGGGCTCTTCTGAGCCTTGCTGTTACAAGGAGATTCAGTTGTCTGAAAAAACGCGTTTATTTCGGGCTGAAAAACACGTTTTGAAAAGTCTGATGTTACTGCCCCATAACTTACATGGGGTTTACCAAACTTGCAGAAACATGTTTATTTCTGCTGAAAAACACGTTTTGACACTTTCTGTACACTGGGGTTAAGGGCTGAGTGTGTGGGCTCTTCTGAGCCTTGCTGTTACAAGGAGATTCAGTTGTCTGAAAAAACGCGCTTATTTCGGGCTGAAAAACACGTTTTGAAAAGTGTGATGTTAATGCCCCATAACTTACATGGGGTTGACCAAACTTGCAGAAACATGTTTATTTCTGCTGAAAAACACATTTTGACCCTTTCTGCACACTGGGGTTAAGGGCTGAGTGTGTGGGCTCTTCTGAGCCTTGCTGTTACAAGGAGATTCAGTTGTCTGAAAAAACGCGCTTATTTCGGGCTGAAAAACACGTTTTGAAAAGTGTGATGTTAATGCCCCATAACTTACATGGGGTTGACCAAACTTGCAGAAACATGTTTATTTCTGCTGAAAAACACATTTTGACACTTTCTGTACACTGGGGTTAAGGGCTGAGTGTGTGGGCTCTTCTGAGCCTTGCTGTTACAAGGAGATTCAGTTGTCTGAAAAAACGCGCTTATTTCGGGCTGAAAAACACGTTTTGAAAAGTGTGATGTTAATGCCCCATAACTTACATGGGGTTGACCAAACTTGCAGAAACATGTTTATTTCTGCTGAAAAACACATTTTGACCCTTTCTGCACACTGGGGTTAAGGGCTGAGTGTGTGGGCTCTTCTGAGCCTTGCTGTTACAAGGAGATTCAGTTGTCTGAAAAAACGCGCTTATTTCGGGCTGAAAAACACGTTTTGAAAAGTGTGATGTTAATGCCCCATAACTTACATGGGGTTGACCAAACTTGCAGAAACATGTTTATTTCTGCTGAAAAACACATTTTGACCCTTTCTGCACACTGGGGTTAAGGGCTGAGTGTGTGGGCACTTCTGAGCCTTGCTGTTACAAGGAGATTCAGTTGTCTGAAAAAACGCGTTTATTTCGGGCTGAAAAACACGTTTTGAAAATGTGATGTTACTACCCCATAACTTACATGGGGTTGACCAAACTTGCAGAAACATGTTTATTTCTGCTGAAAAACACGTTTTGACACTTTCTGCACACTGGGGTTAAGGGCTGAGTGTGTGGGCTCTTCTGAGCCTTGCTGTTACAAGGAGATTCAGTTGTCTGAAAAAACGCGTTTATTTCGGGCTGAAAAACACGTTTTGAAAAGTGTAATGTTACTGCCCCATAACTTACATGGGGTTGACCAAACTTGCAGAAACATGTTTATTTCTGCTGAAAAACACGTTTTGACACTTTCTGTACACTGGGGTTAAGGGCTGAGTGTGTGGGCTCTTCTGAGCCTTGCTGTTACAAGGAGATTCAGTTGTCTGAAAAAACGCGCTTATTTCGGGCTGAAAAACTCGTTTTGAAAAGAGTGATGTTACTGCCCCATAACTAACATGGGGTTGACCAAACTTGCAGAAACATGTTTATTTCTGCTGAAAAACACGTTTTGACACTTTCTGCACACTGGGGTTAAGGGCTGAGTGTGTGGGCACTTCTGAGCCTTGCTGTTACAAGGAGATTCAGTTGTCTGAAAAAACGCGTTTATTTCGGGCTGAAAAACACGTTTTGAAAATGTGATGTTACTGCCCCATAACTTACATGGGGTTGACCAAACTTGCAGAAACATGTTTATTTCTGCTGAAAAACACGTTTTGGCACTTTCTGTACTCTGGGGTTAAGGGCTGAGTGTGTGGGCTCTTCTGAGCCTTGCTGTTACAAGGAGATTCAGTTGTCTGAAAAAACGCGTTTATTTCGGGCTGAAAAACACGTTTTGAAAATGTAATGTTACTGCCCCATAACTTACATGGGGTTGACCAAACTTGCAGAAACATGTTTATTTCTGCTGAAAAACACGTTTTGACCCTTTCTGCACACTGGGGTTAAGGGCTGAGTGTGTGGGCACTTCTGAGCCTTGCTGTTACAAGAAGATTCAGTTGTCTGAAAAAACGCGTTTATTTCGGGCTGAAAAACACGTTTTGAAAAGTGTGATGTTACTACCCCATAACTTACATGGGGTTGACCAAACTTGCAGAAACATGTTTATTTCTGCTGAAAAACACGTTTTGACACTTTCTGTACTCTGGGGTTAAGGGCTGAGTGTGTGGGCTCTTCTGAGCCTTGCTGTTACAAGGAGATTCAGTTGTCTGAAAAAACGCGTTTATTTCGGGCTGAAAAACACGTTTTGAAAAGTGTAATGTTACTGCCCCATAACTTACATGGGGTTGACCAAACTT
>NW_027168217.1:0-52478 GCF_040954835.1 Lepisosteus oculatus
GGAGTGTCCAGTCAGTGTGTCTGTATGAACCTCTCTCTCTCTCAGTGCAGTGTTCATGTACTGGAGTGTCCAGTCAGTGTGTCTGTATGAACCCCTCTCTCTCTCTCTCTCTCTCTCTCTCTCTCTCTCTCTCTCTCTCTCTCTCTCTCTCTCTCTCTCTCTCTCTCTCTCTCTCTCGTGTGGTCAGCGGTGATCATCGTCAGCCACGATGCCCGGCTGATCACGGAGACGAACTGCCAGCTCTGGGTGGTGGAGGAGCGGGCGGTCAACCAGATCGACGGCGACTTCGACGACTACAAGCGGGAGGTGCTGGAGGCCCTGGGCGAGACGGTCATGAACCGGACCCGGGACTGAGGACGAGAGTCGGGGCCGGGGGGGGAGGGGAGGGGAGGGTGGGGGGCAGGGGCTGACCGCAGGCCCAGGCAGGCGCGTGGAGCCTGTGACCCCGGACCCTGGCTGGGGTACGAGGATGAGGAGAGACAGTCTCACAGGCTTGGCCGCAGGGGAGGGAGGTGGGGTGGGACGCCTGTCGCACAGTGCCAGTGACGAGGAGCGGATGATGGGATACCCCTGACCCTGGCTGGGGTACGAGGACGCGGAGAGACAGACGGGCTCAGACACAGAGGAGAGGGAGGTGGCGGGGTGGGACGCCTGTCACACAGAGGAGGGAGGAGGGGGGTGGGACGCCTGTCACACAGAGGAGGGAGGGGCTGAGCGCAGGCCCAGACAGTGACGAGGAGCGGATGATGGGATACCCCTGACCCTGGCTGGGGTACGAGGACGCGGAGAGACAGACGGGCTCAGACACAGAGGAGAGGGAGGTGGCGGGGTGGGACGCCTGTCACACAGAGGAGGGAGGAGGGGGGTGGGACGCCTGTCACACAGAGGAGGGAGGGGCTGAGCGCAGGCCCAGACAGTGACGAGGAGCGGATGATGGGATACCCCTGACCCTGGCTGGGGTACGAGGACGCGGAGAGACAGACAGGCTCAGACACAGAGGAGAGGGAGGTGGCGGGGTGGGACGCCTGTCACACAGAGGGGGGAGGAGGGGGGTGGGACGCCTGTCACACAGAGGAGGGAGGGGCTGAGCGCAGGCCCAGACAGTGACGAGGAGCGGATGATGGGATACCCCTGGCCCTGGCTGGGGTACGAGGACGCGGAGAGACAGACAGGCTCAGACACAGAGGAGAGGGAGGTGGCGGGGTGGGACGCCTGTCACACAGAGGAGGGAGGGGCTGAGCGCAGGCCCAGACAGTGACGAGGAGCGGATGATGGGATACCCCTGACCCTGGCTGGGGTACGAGGACGCGGAGAGACAGACAGGCTCAGACACAGAGGAGAGGGAGGTGGGGGGTGGGACGCCTGTCACACAGAGGAGGGAGGAGGGGGGTGGGACGCCTGTCACACAGAGGAGGGAGGGGCTGAGCGCAGGCCCAGACAGTGACGAGGAGCGGATGATGGGATACCCCTGACCCTGGCTGGGGTACGAGGACGCGGAGAGACAGACAGGCTCAGACACAGAGGAGAGGGAGGTGGCGGGGTGGGACGCCTGTCGCACATTGACAGTGACGAGGAGCGGATGATGGGATACCCCTGACCCTGGCTGGGGTACGAGGACGCGGAGAGACAGACAGGCTCAGACACAGAGGAGAGGGAGGTGGCGGGTGGGATGCCTGTCACACAGAGGAGGGAGGAGGGGGGTGGGACGCCTGTCACACAGAGGAGGGAGGGGCTGAGCGCAGGCCCAGACAGTGACGAGGAGCAGATGATGGGATACCCCTGACCCTGGCTGGGGTACGAGGACGCGGAGAGACAGACGGGCTCAGACACAGAGGAGAGGGAGGTGGCGGGGTGGGACGCCTGTCACACAGAGGAGGGAGGGGCTGAGCGCAGGCCCAGACAGTGACGAGGAGCGGATGATGGGATACCCCTGACCCTGGCTGGGGTACGAGGACGCAGAGAGACAGACAGGCTCAGACACAGAGCAGAGGGAGGTGGCGGGGTGGGACGCCTGTCACACAGAGGAGGGAGGAGGGGGGTGGGACGCCTGTCACACAGAGGAGGGAGGAGGGGGGTGGGGACGCCTGTCACACAGAGGAGGGAGGGGCTGAGCGCAGGCCCAGACAGTGACGAGGAGCGGATAATGGGATACCCCTGACCTGGCTGGGGTACGAGGACGCGGAGAGACAGACGGGCTCAGACACAGAGGAGAGGGAGGTGGCGGGGTGGGACGCCTGTCACACAGAGGAGGGAGGGGCTGAGCGCAGGCCCAGACAGTGACGAGGAGCGGATGATGGGATACCCCTGACCCTGGCTGGGGTACGAGGACGCGGAGAGACAGACGGGCTCAGACACAGAGGAGAGGGAGGTGGCGGGGTGGGACGCCTGTCACACAGAGGAGGGAGGGGCTGAGCGCAGGCCCAGACAGTGACGAGGAGCGGATGATGGGATACCCCTGACCCTGGCTGGGGTACGAGGACGCGGAGAGACAGACAGGCTCAGACAGAGAGGAGAGGGAGGAGGGGGGTGGGACGCCTGTCACACAGAGGAGGGAGGGGCTGAGCGCAGGCCCAGACAGTGACGAGGAGCGGATGATGGGATACCCCTGACCCTGGCTGGGGTACGAGGACGCGGAGAGACAGACAGGCTCAGACACAGAGGAGAGGGAGGTGGCGGGGTGGGACGCCTGTCACACAGAGGAGGGAGGGGCTGAGCGCTGGCCCAGACAGTGACGAGGAGCGGATGATGGGATACCCCTGGCCCTGGCTGGGGTACGAGGACGCGGAGAGACAGACGGGCTCAGACACAGAGGAGAGGGAGGTGGCGGGGTGGGACGCCTGTCACACAGAGGAGGGAGGAGGGGGGTGGGACGCCTGTCACACAGAGGAGGGAGGGGCTGAGCGCAGGCCCAGACAGTGACGAGGAGCGGATGATGGGATACCCCTGACCCTGGCTGGGGTACGAGGACGCGGAGAGACAGACGGGCTCAGACACAGAGGAGAGGGAGGTGGTGGGGTGGGACGCCTGTCACACAGAGGAGGGAGGAGGGGGGTGGGACGCCTGTCACACAGAGGAGGGAGGGGCTGAGCGCAGGCCCAGACAGTGACGAGGAGCGGATGATGGGATACCCCTGACCCTGGCTGGGGTACGAGGACGCGGAGACACAGAGAGGGAGGAGGGGGGTGGGACGCCCCTGGGTCCTAGTGCCCGCCTTCCTTCAAGTTCCCGAGCCAGTCAGTCCAGTTGTTTTGAGAATGGGGGATGGGGGGTGGGGTGGGGTTGACGATCTCAGCATTTTAATGGCTTTTCAGAGCTGTGTAGCGGCCAGAGAGCGACCAATAAAATGAGTTTGTTTTGCATCAGCGTGGCTGTCGGTATCGTTATTGCGGTCCGTGTCCTTGTTCCTGGGGCTGTGTGGGTCTGTGTGGAGTTTGCATGTTCTACGTCGGGGGTGTGCGTTTTCCTTCCTGCGGGCCAGCAGAGACGTGCCGGTGGGTTAACTGGCTTCTGGTAAAACCTGTGTGTGTCCTGTGATGGACTGGTGTCCTGTCCAGGGTGTGTGAATGTGTGTGTGTGTCCTGTGATGGACTGGTGTCCTGTCCAGAGTGTGTGTGTGTGTCCTGTGATGGACTGGTGTCCTGTCCAGGGTGTGTGTGTGTGTCCTGTGATGGACTGGTGTCCTGTCCAGGGTGTGTGAGTGTGTGTGTCCTGTGATGGACTGCTGTCCTGTCCAGGGTGTGTGAGTGTGTGTGTGTGTCCTGTGATGGACTGGTGTCCTGTCCAGGGTGTGTGTGTGTCCTGTGATGGACTGCTGTCCTGTCCAGGGTGAGCCCTGCCTTGTGCCTGTTGCTTGCTGGGACAGACTCCAGCTCCCCAGTCTATGACCCTGTCCTGGAGAGAGAGCCGGGGGGAGACGGAGGGGTGGATGAATATAACTTTTATTTCCGTCCTCAAAGTTCGTTCACAGAGAAAAAAAACGAGGGACGCGGGTCTCGAAGGGAGACCCCCAGAGCAGTTCAGGCGCCCCGAGTCCCCCTCGTGGCGGCTCACTCGCCAGCGGGCCCTTCCTGCGCGGGCCGGAGGTACTTCCTGTAGACCCTCTGGACGCGGGCCAGGTCGCGGGGGTCGGGCCGGGGCGGCCGGTACCAGCTGTACCAGGGCTCGCCGGCGGCCCGGCCCGGCGGCGGGGGGGGGCGGGGCCGGGGGCGACGGCGCCGTGGCGGTTGGAGAAGTCCTTCCCCTCGAAGTCCGCGAGGGGCACCTGGACCGGCAGCAGCCCTGGGGAGAGGAGAGAGAGCCGCTCAGTCTGGGCTCCGGAGAACGGGAGCAAGGGCAGGGGACGGTGGGGGGGGAGGGGGACGGGGACGGGGGAGACGACCCGAGGCCTGGCGTCAGGAAGGTCAGGCATCCCCCCCCTCTCCTCCCCAGCAATCTCTCTCACCCCTGTCTCCCCTCACTGTCTCTCCCTCTCCTCACCCCTGTCTATCCACTGTCTCTCCTCTCCTCACCCCGTCTATCCACTGTCTCCCCTCCTCACTGTCTCTCCCTCTCCTCACCCCTGTCTATCCACTGTCTCCCCTCTCCTCACTGTCTCTCCCTCTCCTCACCCCCGTCTATCCACTGTCTCCCCTCTCCTCACCCCTGTCTATCCACTGTCTCTCCCTCTCCTCACCCCTGTCTATCCACTGTCTCCCCTCTCCTCACTGTCTCCCCTCTCCTCACCCCTGTCTATCCACTGTCTCCCCTCTCCTCACCCCTGTCTTATCCACTGTCTCTCCCCTCTCCTCCCCCCTGTCTATCCACTGTCTCCTCTCTCCACACCCGTCTACTCTCTCCTCACCCCTGTCTATCCACTGTCTCCCCTCCTCACTCTCTCCCTCTCCTCACCCCTGTCTATCCACTGTCTCCCCTCTCCTCACTGTCTCTCCCTCTCCTCACCCCCGTCTATCCACTGTCTCCCCTCTCCTCACCCCTGTCTTATCCAGTCTCTCCCCTCTCCTCCCCCCTGTCTATCCACTGTCTCCCCTCTCCTCACTGTCTCTCCCTCTCCTCACCCCCGTCTATCCACTGTCTCTCCCTCTCCTCACCCCCGTCTATCCACTGTCTCTCCCTCTCCTCACCCCTGTCTATCCACTGTCTCCCCTCTCCTCACTGTCTCTCCCTCTCCTCACCCCCGTCTATCCACTGTCTCCCCTCTCCTCACTGTCTCTCCCTCTCCTCACCCCCGTCTATCCACTGTCTCCCCTCTCCTCACCCCTGTCTATCCACTGTCTCTCCCTCTCCTCACCCCCGTCTATCCACTGTCTCCCCTCTCCTCACTGTCTCCCCTCTCCTCACCCCTGTCTATCCAGTCTCCCCTCTCCTCACCCCTGTCTATCCACTGTCTCTCCTCTCCACACCCCTGTCTATCCACTGTCTCCCCTCTCCTCCCCCCTGTCTATCCACTGTCTCCCCTCCTCACTGTCTCTCCCTCTCCTCACCCCTGTCTATCCACTGTCTCCCCTCTCCTCACTCTCTCCCTCTCCTCACCCCCGTCTATCCACTGTCTCCCCTCTCCTCACTGTCTCCCCTCTCCTCACCCCTGTCTATCCACTGTCTCCCCTCTCCTCACCCCTGTCTATCCACTGTCTCCCCTCTCCTCACCCCTGTCTATCCACTGTCTCTCCCCTCTCCTCCCCCCTGTCTATCCACTGTCTCCCCTCTCCTCACTGTCTCTCCCTCTCCTCACTGTCTCTCCCTCTCCTCACCCCCGTCTATCCACTGTCTCTCCCTCTCCTCACCCCCGTCTATCCACTGTCTCCCCTCTCCACACCCCTGTCTACTCTCTCCTCACCCCTGTCTATCCACTGTCTCCCCTCCTCACTGTCTCTCCCTCTCCTCACCCCTGTCTATCCACTGTCTCCCCTCTCCTCACCCCTGTCTATCCACTGTCTCCCCTCTCCTCACCCCTGTCTTATCCACTGTCTCTCCCCTCTCCTCCCCCGTCTATCCACTGTCTCCCCTCTCCTCACTGTCTCTCCCTCTCCCCACTGTCTCCCCTCCTCACTGTCTCTCCCTCTCCTCACCCCTGTCTATCCACTGTCTCCCCTCTCCTCACTGTCTCTCCCTCTCCTCACCCCCGTCTATCCACTGTCTCCCCTCTCCTCACCCCTGTCTATCCAGTCTCCCCTCTCCTCACCCCTGTCTATCCACTGTCTCCCCTCTCCTCACCCCTGTCTATCCACTGTCTCCCCTCTCCTCACTGTCTCTCCCTCTCCTCACCCCCGTCTATCCACTGTCTCCCCTCTCCTCACCCCTGTCTATCCACTGTCTCTCCCTCTCCTCACTGTCTCTCCCTCTCCTCACCCCTGTCTATCCACTGTCTCCCCTCTCCTCACTGTCTCCCCTCTCCTCACCCCTGTCTATCCACTGTCTCCCCTCTCCTCACCCCTGTCTATCCACTGTCTCTCCTCTCCACACCCCTGTCTATCCACTGTCTCCCCTCTCCTCACCCCTGTCTCCCCTCTCCTCACTGTCTCTCCTCTCCTCACCCCTCTATCCACTGTCTCTCCTCTCTCCTCCCCCCTGTCTATCCACTGTCTCTCCTCTCTCCTCCCCCCTGTCTATCCACTGTCTCTCCTCTCTCCTCCCCCCTGTCTATCCACTGTCTCTCCTCTCTCCTCCCCCCTGTCTATCCACTGTCTCTCCCCTCTCCTCACCCCTGTCTATCCCCTGTCTCCCCTCTGTCTCCACTGTCCCCGGGGACGGGGGACAGGGGAGGGAAGTGGAGGACGGGCGCCTCACCGTGCTCTCTGGCCGTGTCGATGGCTCGGGTCAGACTCTTCTGCTGCCTCATGCAGACACCTGCAGGGGAGAGAGAGAGAGAGAGATGGATACAGAGATACAGACAGTGCAGGAGAGAGAGGAGAGAGATGGATACAGAGATACAGACAGTGCAGGAGAGAGAGGAGAGAGATGGATACAGAGATACAGACAGTGCAGGAGAGAGAGGAGAGAGATGGATACAGAGATACAGACAGTGCAGGAGAGAGAGGAGAGAGATGGATACAGAGATACAGACAGTGCAGGAGAGAGAGGAGAGAGATGGATACAGAGATACAGACAGTGCAGGAGAGAGAGAGAGAGATGGATACTGAGATACAGACAGTGCAGGAGAGAGAGGAGAGAGATGGATACAGAGATACAGCCAGTGCAGGAGAGAGAGGAGAGAGATGGATACTGAGATACAGACAGTGCAGGAGAGAGAGGAGAGAGATGGATACTGAGATACAGAGTGCAGGAGAGAGAGGAGAGAGATGGATACTGAGATACAGACAGTGCAGGAGAGAGAGGAGAGAGATGGATACTGAGATACAGACAGTGCAGGAGAGAGAGAGAGAGATGGATACTGAGATACAGAGTGCAGGAGAGAGAGGAGAGAGAGAGAGAGATGGATACTGAGATACAGAATATGGCAATATTTTATAATACGTCTCTGTTGTAAATGTTGTAAATGTCTGTAGGTTTTATTTTACTTCTATTTTTTGTTTTGTTCCATGTTAATTTTATTATTTTTATTTGCTGTGGCAACACTGATTGTACCCATCGGTCATGCTAATAAAGCACCTTGAATTGAATTGAATTGAGAGGGAGGGCAGGGGCGATGTCAGACCCGCAGGGAGAACGGGAGAGAGGGAGGACAGAGGGGTCCCCCGGGGGGCCCTACCTGTGCGCGTGGAGTCGTACACCTCTCCCGTGTGCGGGCTGAGGAACTGCTGCAGCAGCTTCACGTTCTGAGAGGGAGAGAGAGAGGGAGGGTGAGACGGGTGAGTGGAAGGGCCGGACCCCCGCACGGCCCCCCTGCTGGAGCCCCCCGGCAGCTGATCCAGTCCGCAGCTTGGCCTACGCGTCGGCAGGCCGGCCCCCCTTTAGCAGCAAGAGCAACGCCGCCCCCTGCTGGAGCCCGGTGGTCACTACGTTCCAGGCCGGCGGACGTCCTCGATTCTGCGGTCACCGTCTCTTGTGGCGGGACAGCTGGGTGGGCTGGGAGCCACCGTTTGGCAGGGGGTGGGGGGTGACGTACTCGTCTCAGAGGGGACTCGAACCCACAACCCCACCTGTAGTCAGGATGCCAGGGGGGCTGCCCAGTACACCACACTACGACCCCCCAGAAAGTACCAGTAAAGTCCAGGTATGTGGGTTGCTACATGGGACAGCAACTCAGCCCACCTTACAGTCGCTATCTTCCCAGAAGGCTCCGCCTGCACCGAGCTGACACCCCTTGTTCCCGGCGTGTATTGTATATCGGGGTCCCCCCCTGCAGACGTGACCTTTGACCTTTGGCAAAGCCGTGCCCGCCGGGGAGAGGCGGTGCTGGGGGCATGATGGGAAGGCGGGGCGGGACTCACCTGGTAGTGGACGACGAGCTTGGGGTCTCGGCAGATGGGACAGGGGTTCCCCGAGATCTTATCCCCCCTCTGAAGGCACAAGAAACGCACAGATATTGTGGTCAGGACAGAGGCTCCACACTCTGGGCTGTACAGTCTGATCTACAGCCTCTCTCTCTCTCCTCCCCCTGATCTGCTGTGTGTTGGGGCTGTAGGAGGAGACACTCTGGGCTGTACAGTCTGATCTACAGCCTCTCTCTCTCTCTCCTGCCCCTGATCTGCTGTGTGTTGGGGCTGTAGGAGGAGACACTCTGGGCTGGACAGTCTGATCTACAGTCTCTCTCTCTCTCCTGCCCCTGATCTGCTGTGTGTTGGGGCTGTAGGAGGAGACACTCTGGGCTGGACAGTCTGATCTACAGTCTCTCTCTCCTGCCCCTGATCTGCTGTGTGTTGGGCTGTAGGAGGAGACACTCTGGGCTGTACAGTCTGATCTACAGTCTCTCTCTCTCTCTCCTGCCCCTGATCTGCTGTGTGTTGGGGCTGTAGGAGGAGACACTCTGGGCTGTACAGTCTGATCTACAGTCTCTCTCTCTCTCTCCTGCTCCTGATCTGCTGTGTGTTGGGGCTGTAGGAGGAGACACTCCGGGCTGTACAGTCTGATCTACAGTCTCTCTCTCTCCTGCTCCTGATCTGCTGTGTGTTGGGGCTGTAGGAGGAGACACTCTGGGCTGTACAGTCTGATCTACAGTCTCTCACTCTCTCTCTCCTGCCCCTGATCTGCTGTGTGTTGGGGCTGTAGGAGGAGACACTCTGGGCTGTACAGTCTGATCTACAGTCTCTCTCTCTCTCCTGCCCCTGATCTGCTGTGTGTTGGGGCTGTAGGAGGAGACACTCTGGGCTGTACAGTCTGATCTACAGTCTCTCTCTCTCTGTGTGTGTGTGTGCGCATTGAGACCACTCACGATGCAGGTCTTGCGTGTCTTCTGTGGGGGGATCCCCCCCTTGTGGTTCCTGCGGTAGTCAGTCCACACCTCCCGCTGTCCGTAGCGCTCAACATACTCTAGGGGGGGGAGAAACAGAGCAGACCCCTGTCAGCCAGCAGAGCACCACCCAGGACACACACACACCCTGGACAGGACACCAGTCCATCACAGGACACACACACACACTCACACACCCTGGACAGGACACCAGTCCATCACAGGACACACACTCACTCACACACCCTGGACAGGACACCAGTCCATCACAGGACACACACACACTCACACACCCTGGACAGGACACCAGTCAAACACAGGACACACACACTCACACACCCTGGACAGGACACCAGTCCATCACTGGACACACACACTCACTCACACACCCTGGACAGGACACCAGTCCATCACAGGACACACACACTCACTCACACACCCTGGACAGGACACCAGTCCATCACAGGACACACACACACCCTGGACAGGACACCAGTCCATCACAGGACACACACACACCCTGGACAGGACACCAGTCCATCACAGGACACACACACACCCTGGACAGGACAGCAGTCCATCACAGGACACACACACACCCTGGACAGGACAGCAGTCCATCACAGGACACACACACACACACACACACACCCTGGACAGGACACACACTCACACACACCCTGGACAGGACAGCAGTCCATCACAGGACACACACCCTGGACAGGACAGCAGTCCATCACAGGACACACACACACAGTCTCACACCCTGGACTCCACACAGACAGCACCCCCCAGATCCGGGATGGAGCCCAGGAACCCCAGCGCTGTGAGTCAGCAGTGCTGACCCCTGTGACCCCCCCCCAGCGCACGCCGTACCCTCGCTGTCCAGGTACTCCCAGGGCCTCTCCCTGTAGCGCGCGAGGCTGTCGAAGGCCTCCGCCTGGGTGGTCTCTCCGGCCCCTCCGGCGGGCGCGGGCTCCCTTGGCGCCGCCGTGCTGGCGAAGCGGCGCAACGCCAGCCCCCGCTGTCCCGGCCGGGGCACGAGCTGCGGGGCACACAGACAGAGAGAGCCAGGCCGTGAGACAGGCGCACAGCTACCGCCACTTCGGGAAACAGCCCAGACGATGTCTTTACTGCACGTCTGGGGAAGTGGGTGTCCTGTGATGGACTGGTGTCCTGTCCAGGTGTGTGTGTGTGTGTGTGTGTGTGTGTGTGTCCTGTGATGGACTGGTGTCCTGTCCAGGGTGTGTGAGTGTGTGTGTGTCCTGTGATGGACTGGTGTCCTGTCCAGGGTGGGTGTGTGTGTGTGTGTCCTGTGATGGACTGGTGTCCTGTCCAGGGTGGGTGTGTGTGTGTGTGTGTGTGTGTGTGTGTGTGTGTGTCCTGTGATGGACTGGTGTCCTGTCCAGGGGGTGTGAGTGTGTGTGTGTGTCCTGTGATGGACTGGTGTCCTGTCCAGGGTGTGTGAGTGAGTGTGTGTGTGTGTCCTGTGATGGACTGGTGTCCTGTCCAGGGTGTGTGAGTGAGTGAGTGTGTGTGTGTGTCCTGTGATGGACTGGTGTCCTGTCCAGGGGGTGTGAGTGTGTGTGTGTGTCCTGTGATGGACTGGTGTCCTGTCCAGGGTGTGTGAGTGAGTGTGTGTGTGTGTCCTGTGATGGACTGGTGTCCTGTCCAGGGGGTGTGAGTGTGTGTGTGTCCTGTGATGGACTGCTGTCCTGTCCAGGGTGTGTGAGTGTGTGTGTGTGTCCTGTGATGGACTGCTGTCCTGTCCAGGGGGTGTGAGTGTGTGTGTGTGTGTGTGTCCTGTGATGGACTGGTGTCCTGTCCAGGGTGTGTGAGTGTGTGTGTCCTGTGATGGACTGGTGTCCTGTCCAGGCTGTGTGAGTGTGTCCTGTGATGGACTGGTGTCCTGTCCAGGGTGTGTGAGTGTGTGTGTGTGTGTGTCCTGTGATGGACTGGTGTCCTGTCCAGGGTGTGTGAGTGTGTGTGTGTCCTGTGATGGACTGGTGTCCTGTCCAGGGTGTGTGTTTGTGTGTCCTGTGATGGACTGGTGTCCTGTCCAGGGTGTGTGAGTGTGTGTGTGTCCTGTGATGGACTGGTGTCCTGTCCAGGGTGGGTGAGTGTGTGTGTGTGTCCTGTGATGGACTGGTGTCCTGTCCAGGGTGGGTGAGTGTGTGTGTGTGTCCTGTGATGGACTGGTGTCCTGGGAAACCCCCACCGGTTTAGACCTCGACCCCTCTGGAAGGACCCCTTCTCAACTGCCTCTCTTGGTACGATTTAAACATATAATGAATGATTAATACATCTGAAGAAAGCGCTTTGAGTGGAGTGTCCAGAAAAGCGCTATGTGATGATTATGATGAACACGACCACCCCCCCCGCAGCGATTAAATTCGTAACCCGCCCGTCGGGTCGGTTTTTTAATACACTCGTTAAACGGGGGGAAAGGAGCAGGGTCAGATCCGACAGATCTGCGGTGGACAGAATTTTTTTTTTAAAAAAAAACCCTACAAATTAGCATCCGAAGCACAGAGGCTAGGGAGGGTTTGTTATGAAAACGATACGCCCGGTTTGCATGAGAAAACTGAAATGATGTAAAAAATTGTCTGAGGCACTTTAGCAGCTTTCATACTTTATTTCTGCAGCGTGTCGAGTTAAATATATATATTTATAAACATTTATTTTTCAAGTACAATATTTCAGCGAGGCGTATGAGTGCCAACTTGTATCGGACCGGTGAGACTTGACCGTGAGGCCGTCGGTGTGCCTTTAATACCGAATTATGTGGGTTTCGGTTTGTTGTAGGTTTCTTTTGGCGGGGGGGCCTACCTGAGCATCCCGGAGACCCCTCAAAACGACAGGCGTGGCCCGCTGAACGAGTCCCCTCAACATGCCCGACAAGGAGGCCGCCATCTTTCCCGGCCTTGTTAAGGGTTCAAAGGTCAGGGGTCGCGTTGGCGGAAGAGGGGGGTCACCGAAACAAAACAAATCCCGCAGAGTTCGGGTTTTTTCTTCTAGTTCGAGCTTTTTGCGGTCGCGATGGGAAGTATGACGCGGAACAGACACCTTCGAAGAAAAAATAAGCCCCCCTCAGTCGGTTGAATTTGTTTAAAAACCGTTCGCTGCCGCAATGGCGCCGATGCGCGTTCGTGTGTCGTCGACGGTGTGTGTGTGTGTTTTAAAAGCTGTGGCCAATAAAAATCGGCGTCAAACACAACCCCCTTTAATTGTATCGTATGGATTAATCACCTGCACCCCGTTTTCTAGGGAGAAGCTTGGGGTCCCCAGCCGGGTGACGGGGAATTGGACTGCCGAGAGGCGGACGTGACCAGACGCGTGAACGCGCATGACACGCACTTTTATTTTAAAGACGGGGGAAAAACGTTCACCCCTACATAATTAAAGATCAGTAAACCCTCAAGAATATAATATAGTGCATTTCCACACGTCTGCGGCACGATGGGACGACAAATAAGAGCTAGTTTGCCGTTATTTCATTTATTTTGGAAAAGCAGTGGGTGTTCCAATAAAAGGGGGTGGGATATCAAACTAGTCATTATTATATGCAACGCACAATAAAGGAATAAGCACAAACACGGTGTTTTCATACAACTTTCATACAAAATACAGTTTTTTTTCTCTCCTCCTTCCGCTCAAGGGCGTCAAAATGGCGGCGGACAAAAAAGGCCAGGCCGCGCCCCGGCCCCGGCCCCCTCCCTCTCCCCTCCCCGTTGCCCCGGCAACGCGCCGTCTGCGCGTGCCCCGACGTCACCCGTGACGTCAAAATCATCCGCGGTATAAGAGCTGCGGCCCGCCCCGCGCCGCGCTCATTCCCGGATTTGTTAAGAGGTAGGTGGTCGTGCTCTTCTTTCCAGCGTCCTTAACTGCGTAGTTTTCCTGGATTTATGGCTGTGTTCTTTATTTTTTTAAAGGCGTTTTTTGTTTACTTCGAGACGTACGTCTTCAAAGTTGTGGGAGGATTTACCTTTTTTTTTTTTTTTGCGGGGGGTTCATGTGGCTAATTCTACCTTTTGTCTCCTTTCTCTCCCCCGCAGGTTTTTTACTCGCCGAGAGAGGAAACCCCGAGGTGTCGAGGAGCCGACATTTTGTTTTGACGAGAAAACCAAAACCAGGCCAAAAACAAACAAAAAAACAAAAAAAGACTGAGCTCTTTTTCGTCCCTGCCCAAGTCCGACGGACAATGCGATGACCTTTCGTTTTTTTTCCACCTCTTTCGAGTTCCAGAAGAAAGCCGGCCTCTCCTTTGCACCCGCCCAAATAACCTAAAAAAAGCAAATTTTTTTTTCTTCCAGCCACAACAAAACCAAAAAAAAAAACCGTTCTGCTTTGTTACAGACCAACCATGACAGTTTATCCCGCTAAACTGTTGTAACAAACCACCAAAAGATTGTCGCTTTTAAAAAAGCGCAATCTATAGTAACCCGAGACGCTGAGAGGAGAGAGAAAGAGAGAGTTTTTGATAGTAAGTGTCGATTTTCCAACAAATTTGAAACCATTTTTTTTTTCTATATAAAAAAAACGTTGAACTATTTGCTTCCTAGGGGAAATCAAAGCTGTATTCTTTTTTTTAAAAAAAAGAAACCATTGCTTGCCTATATATATATATGAATGATCATTGTGAGGGTTTTAACACGCCTTAAAAATTAATCTTTTTTTTTTTTAATGAGCTCACACACAACAGACGCCGGAGCTGCTGGATAAAGTTCTGTGTCTTTGTGTGTGAGACGATTGCTTTCTCTCTATATAATTATTATTATTATAACGATGAAGCGATCAGGATAAATTTGAACGTGTCCTATAAGCAATCTGTACATAAAGATTGCCGGGGGGAGTTGATAGCCTTTAGTCAGGGGTGGGGAAGAGGAGAGCATTAAAGCCAACGATGTCTTGAAAATGTCGGGTTTTTATTTTTGTTGCTTTTTTTTCTTGATCCTAGCGTGGGGAGGTTTGCAGAGGCGACGCAATCTACACATAAAGATTGCCCGAGAATAATATCAAATTATGATGATGATGATGATGATTCTTATTTTTGACTTCGTCGTGGGGGGGGTTTTTTTTTTTTTTTTAATCGTTAGAAAAATGGCAGATCGGTGAGCGGTGCTGTCTCTTGGCTGAAACTGTGCGATGTCTTCACGGCAGAAATTGTTTTTCCCCCCTCCAGGTGAACCTAAAACAGCAGCCGCAAAACAACAACGAGAACAGGGGGCGAAAAAAAATCATATTTAGTGGGCAATCTGATGATAAAGATTGCGGGTATATCCCGGGAGTTGATAGCGTGGAGGGAGGTGGAAAAGATGCGTTAATCGACGACATGTTTTTTCTTTAATAATCTTTTTTTTTTTTTGAAGGGGTGGGGTGGGTTTGTTCTTCCTCGACGATTTTGAAAAGTTAAACTTTTGGGAGGGAAAATGGCGGACGGGTTGGCTTTATAGTAACGAGTCTCTCTCCCTGTGCGGATACAAGTAACCCCTTCGTCTTGCGCGACACGCGTCTGTTGTGGATGTTTTGTAGCCGGATATCTGGATATATTTTTGTTGTCGTCGTCGTCGGTTGTGGAAATTTTCCGCCGGTGACCGTTAAAACACCCCCCTGGAGTTGAAATTAGCGAGGCGAACCGGCGTTTGTCTTTTTAAAATCTGTCGTGTTGTTTTTCGGGCATGTTGTGGGGAGGGGGGTGGTGTTGGACAAAATGGCGGCTCCTTTGTGAGGGCGAGGGGGTTTGGCGGCAAACCTATTGCGTCGCTGGAAAAGGGAAGTAGGAGGAGGCAGGGAGGGATAAGAGACCGGGTTTTTTTTTTTTAATAAGAAAACAACCTCCCTCCTCTTTTTTTTCTGGGGGGTGGCTCACTGTAGGTGCCTGCCCTTTTCTGAGGGAAGTCTTCGGGGAAAAAGAAAAAATTCGCCATAACCTGGGCAGAAAAAACAAAACAAACCGGCCTCATCTGGTCTCCCGACACTTAAACGCAGCCAGGGTGTGAAGTTTCTGAAAGCACTTAAATATTAACTTAAATATTTTCAAAAAAAAAAAAACAATTCAATGTTGTTTTAGGATTTTATGTTTGAAGCTCGAATTTGATCATTTGATATCGAAAAATGTGACGTGGGAGGTTATTATAAAAAAAAACAACCTCCCAAAAGACTCAATTTAGCACTTTTCTTTTTAAAAAAAACAAACATTTTTAGCTGGGCGAATCCAACACTTGTTTTTTTGGGGGAAAAGGGAGGTGTTGCACAGAAGTTTGAATCCCAAGTCCTTTTGGGAAAGAAAATATCTTTTCGTATATTGGGGACTTCCTTAGTCCAGATTTTACCTGGAAAATCCCAAATTTCCCAGTTTATGTAGTGTTTTTTAGGAAGGGGGTGGGAGGTATTGGCGTGTGAGACTGATCTGGGAAGACTTGTCTTTAAAAAAAAAAACCACCACCACCACCTGTGTTTCTAACCCGTCTGGGTGATGTTACCCACTCTGTACCGTTGCAAGGAGTGGTAAAAAAAAAAAACAAGGTAATTTGGTCATTTTTAGGTTTTTGATTTAAAAAAAAACCGTTGTCCCTCCCTGCAGATTTAGAGCCACAGCCGCAATGTTCCCCTCCGGTAAGAATAAGCAAATTTCTGGCATTTATTTATTTTTTTTTTCCTATAACATTTCACGACTTCCATGGATTCCTCATAGCTCTTGCCTTTTGCTGTTTTCTTGTTTCGTTGGTCAATCTATTTCCAGTGGGTTCTGAAGTCTTTTTATTTTTGGTGGGGAGGGTTAGACAAACCATTTTCATTGTAAAAGGAATAACTCTGTATGTACGGTGTCTTGTTAACTAGTTCTGCACGGTGCTTTAAAAAAAAAAACCATGCATGCACGGTTTTCATTGATTGATTGATTGATTGATTGATGCGTTAGAAGATCAATATTTCCAAATTCCCCCCCCTCTCTCAGATCAGCCAGGTTTTCCTAGCGAATTGACACCCTCCAGAAAGTACATGCCCTGCATGAGCTTTCCTATTAAAAAGGTGTCTTTGAATATAGACTTCCTTTGACCGCATCTATATGTGTATATATATATTTAATTTTAGATGATCTACGATGGTCTCACCTGCAGGAAACGGATCAATTCGGGCAAGAATACAGTCACACAGCCTGGTATAACCGCAGGGGACGAGAAAGGGAGGGTTTTACCTGAGGAATTAAAAAAAAAACGAGCACCTTTTTTTGGGGTGGGCATCACGAATAGCGCCCCCCCCCAGCTTCAAACTGGGCTGGGATAGGACTGGCCAATGCCCGTCATGCCCACTGTTCTCCCCCAGGAAGAGAAAAGGTGTTGGGATATTTGATCAGAAGCGTCAGAGGTCTTAACATATTACTACCGTGCCACCGGGCGTTAATTAAAAAAAAAATAATCGTGTAAGAATGCATCACGCCACGGTTTTTACACGTTTATGAAAAGCATGTTGCGACAGATGTCGATCGCCCTTCCCCCACCCCGGGCTTCCAGCGTTTCAAAAAGGGGGTTCGCCACCGGAGTGGAAATTTTTTCCCACCTGGTCTCTCTGCCTGGCAGGGTGGCGCGGTGTAGTTCCGCCGCACGTCCGCCAGAGGGCGCAAGGAGGGTGGGAGCGCTCTTCCCTGGGCACAGCCCTGTGAGGGGGGGGGTTGTCGGTGACGTCAGGGCGGCAGCAGGTGACGGCTCGGGTCGGGTTCACGCGTGTCACGCACGGGGGTGGTACCTCAGCAGCCCACGATCCAGCAGTGTTGATTCCCAAAAACAAAATCATCATCCCATCCATATTGACATGTTATTAAAGATAGTAAGAGATCATCACTTAACCTTGTTGCCTTGTATAGTATGGGTAATGTCAGGGATTCAAGTTTTGCTATTAACTACTAATTAATTTCCAGTAGAGACTGTGCAATAAGATGTCACTCTGAACTTTCCATATTATTATGGAGGTTACAGACCTGGGTGTTTATACTGTGATTCGGTGATGTAGGGAACTGAGTTTTGTCTCATCCGTTATGATTCAGTGATATGACAGGGCAGTGCTGGGTCTCGGGTCTAGTTCAGTGGTGTTACTGCAGTGTCTTCACTGTGAGTGTAGTTCAGTGTCAGTGCTGTGTCTCAGGTCTAGTTCAGTGGTGTTACTGCAGTGTCTTCACTGTGAGTGTAGTTCAGTGTCAGTGCTGTGTCTCAGGTCTAGTTCAGTGGTGTTACTGCAGTGTCTTCACTGTGAGTGTAGCTCAGTGTCAGGCAGTGCTGGGTCTCGGGTCTAGTTCAGTGGTGTTGCTGCAGTGTCTTCACTGTGAGTGTAGCTCAGTGTCAGTGCTGTGTCTCAGATCTAGTTCAGTGGTGTTACTGCAGTGTCTTCACTGTGAGTGTAGTTCAGTGTCAGTGCTGTGTCTCAGATCTAGTTCAGTGGTGTGACTGCAGTGTCTTCACTGTGAGTGTAGTTCAGTGTCAGTGCTGTGTCTCAGGTCTAGTTCAGTGGTGTTGCTGCAGTGTCTTCACTGTGAGTGTAGCTCAGTGTCAGTGCTGTGTCTCAGATCTAGTTCAGTGGTGTGACTGCAGTGTCTTCACTGTGAGTGTAGCTCAGTGTCAGTGCTGTGTCTCAGATCTAGTTCAGTGGTGTTGCTGCAGTGTCTTCACTGTGAGTGTAGTTCAGTGTCAGTGCTGTGTCTCAGGTCTAGTTCAGTGGTGTTACTGCAGTGTCTTCACTGTGAGTGTAGTTCAGTGTCAGTGCTGTGTCTCAGGTCTAGTTCAGTGGTGTTACTGCAGTGTCTTCACTGTGAGTGTAGCTCAGTGTCAGTGCTGTGTCTCAGGTCTAGTTCAGTGGTGTTACTGCAGTGTCTTCACTGTGAGTGTAGCTCAGTGTCAGTGCTGTGTCTCAGGTCTAGTTCAGTGGTGTGACTGCAGTGTCTTCACTGTGAGTGTAGCTCAGTGTCAGGCTGTGCTGTGTCTCAGATCTAGTTCAGTGGTGTTGCTGCAGTGTCTTCACTGTGAGTGTAGCTCAGTGTCAGTGCTGTGTCTCAGGTCTAGTTCAGTGGTGTTGCTGCAGTGTCTTCACTGTGAGTGTACCTCAGTGTCAGGCTGTGCTGTGTCTCAGGTCTAGTTCAGTGGTGTTGCTGCAGTGTCTTCACTGTGAGTGTAGCTCAGTGTCAGTGCTGTGTCTCAGGTCTAGTTCAGTCGTGTTACTGCAGTGTCTTCACTGTGAGTGTAGTTCAGTGTCAGGCTGTGCTGTGTCTCAGGTCTAGTTCAGTGGTGTTGCTGCAGTGTCTTCACTGTGAGTGTAGCTCAGTGTCAGTGCTGTGTCTCAGGTCTAGTTCAGTGGTGTTACTGCAGTGTCTTCACTGTGAGTGTAGCTCAGTGTCAGTGCTGTGTCTCAGATCTAGTTCAGTGGTGTTACTGCAGTTTCTTCACTGTGAGTGTAGCTCAGTGTCAGTGCTGTGTCTCAGATCTAGTTCAGTCGTGTTACTGCAGTGTCTTCACTGTGAGTGTAGTTCAGTGTCAGTGCTGTGTCTCAGGTCTAGTTCAGTGGTGTTACTGCAGTGTCTTCACTGTGAGTGTAGTTCAGTGTCGGGCTGTGTCTCAGGTCTAGTTCAGTGGTGTTACTGCACTGTGAGTGTAGTTCAGTGTCAGTGCTGTGTCTCAGGTCTAGTTCAGTGGTGTTACTGCAGTGTCTTCACTGTGAGTGTAGCTCAGTGTCAGTGCTGTGTCTCAGATCTAGTTCAGTGGTGTTACTGCAGTGTCTTCACTGTGAGTGTAGTTCAGTGTCAGTGCTGTGTCTCAGGTCTAGTTCAGTGGTGTTGCTGCAGTGTCTTCACTGTGAGTGTAGTTCAGTGTCAGTGCTGTGTCTCAGATCTAGTTCAGTGGTGTTACTGCAGTGTCTTCACTGTGAGTGTAGTTCAGTGTCAGTGCTGTGTCTCAGGTCTAGTTCAGTGGTGTTGCTGCAGTGTCTTCACTGTGAGTGTAGTTCAGTGTCAGTGCTGTGTCTCAGGTCTAGTTCAGTGGTGTTACTGCAGTGTCTTCACTGTGAGTGTAGTTCAGTGTCGGGCTGTGTCTCAGGTCTAGTTCTGTGGTGTTACTGCAGTGTCTTCACTGTGAGTGTAGCTCAGTGTCAGTGCTGTGTCTCAGATCTAGTTCAGTGGTGTTACTGCAGTGTCTTCACTGTGAGTGTAGTTCAGTGTCAGTGCTGTGTCTCAGATCTAGTTCAGTGGTGTTACTGCAGTGTACTGTGAGTGTAGCTCAGTGTCAGTGCTGTGTCTCAGGTCTAGTTCAGTGGTGTTGCTGCAGTGTCTTCACTGTGAGTGTAGCTCAGTGTCAGTGCTGTGTCTCAGGTCTAGTTCAGTGGTGTTACTGCAGTGTCTTCACTGTGAGTGTAGCTCAGTGTCAGTGCTGTGTCTCAGGTCTAGTTCAGTGGTGTGACTGCAGTGTCTTCACTGTGAGTGTAGCTCAGTGTCAGGCTGTGCTGTGTCTCAGATCTAGTTCAGTGGTGTTGCTGCAGTGTCTTCACTGTGAGTGTAGCTCAGTGTCAGTGCTGTGTCTCAGGTCTAGTTCAGTGGTGTTGCTGCAGTGTCTTCACTGTGAGTGTACCTCAGTGTCAGGCTGTGCTGTGTCTCAGATCTAGTTCAGTGGTGTTACTGCACTGTAAGTGTAGTTCAGTGTCAGTGCTGTGTCTCAGGTCTAGTTCAGTGGTGTTGCTGCAGTGTCTTCACTGTGAGTGTAGCTCAGTGTCAGTGCTGTGTCTCAGGTCTAGTTCAGTCGTGTTACTGCAGTGTCTTCCCTGTGAGTGTAGTTCAGTGTCAGGCTGTGCTGTGTCTCAGGTCTAGTTCAGTGGTGTTGCTGCAGTGTCTTCACTGTGAGTGTAGCTCAGTGTCAGTGCTGTGTCTCAGGTCTAGTTCAGTGGTGTTACTGCAGTGTCTTCACTGTGAGTGTAGCTCAGTGTCAGTGCTGTGTCTCAGATCTAGTTCAGTGGTGTTACTGCAGTTTCTTCACTGTGAGTGTAGCTCAGTGTCAGTGCTGTGTCTCAGATCTAGTTCAGTCGTGTTACTGCAGTGTCTTCACTGTGAGTGTAGTTCAGTGTCAGTGCTGTGTCTCAGGTCTAGTTCAGTGGTGTTGCTGCAGTGTCTTCACTGTGAGTGTAGCTCAGTGTCAGTGCTGTGTCTCAGATCTAGTTCAGTGGTGTTACTGCAGTGTCTTCACTGTGAGTGTAGCTCAGTGTCAGTGCTGTGTCTCAGATCTAGTTCAGTGGTGTGACTGCAGTGTCTTCACTGTGAGTGTAGTTCAGTGTCAGTGCTGTGTCTCAGGTCTAGTTCAGTGGTGTTGCTGCAGTGTCTTCACTGTGAGTGTAGTTCAGTGTCAGTGCTGTGTCTCAGATCTAGTTCAGTGGTGTTGCTGCAGTGTCTTCACTGTGAGTGTACCTCAGTGTCAGGCTGTGCTGTGTCTCAGATCTCGTTCAGTAGTAGTTCCTCCAGCGAACCAGCAGTCGAGAACTGTTGTTAGACTGCCTGTATCTCAGATCTTCAGATCTCGGGTGGCTTGTGTTTCAGAGAGCCGTCTCTCCCAGGCCCAGGGCAGTCTTAAAGTGTGAGTCAGCGTCTGGGGGTCATTACAGTGTGTGTGTTGACCTCTGACCCTGTCTCTCTCGGGCAGAGGGCAGTCTTAAAGTGCGAGTCAGCGCCTGGGGTCACTGCGGTGTGTGTTGACCTCTGACCCTGTCTCTCTCGGGCCCAGTGCAGTGTTAACGTGCGAGTCAGCGCCTGGGGTCACTGCGGTGTGTGTTGACCTCTGACCCTGTCTCTCTCGGGCCCAGTGCAGTGTTAACGTGCGAGTCAGCGCCTGGGGTCACTGCATTGCGTTTTGACCTCTGACCCTGTCTCTCTCGGGCCCAGTGCAGTGTTAAAGTGTGAGCCAGCGTCTGGGCTCACTGCAGTGTGTGTGTGCGTTGACCTCTGACCCTGTCTCTCTCGGGCCCGGCGCAGTGTTGAAGCGGTGTTTTGGCGGTGCGCGCTGACCTCTGACCCCCCCCTCTCTCCCAGCAGCGGGATGGCCGTGGGCCCGCTGGACCCCCGCGAGCTCCTGAAGGAGGTGGAGTCCTTCCTGGGGAAGGAGGGAGACATCCGCAGCCCCGAGGGCGTCTCCAAGATCTTCAGGTGAGGCCTCCTCGCCTCCCCCCCCGTCCGCCTGCCGCGGCCCTGGGCTGGCCCCGTCTGACCTCTCCTCCTCCTTTCTCTGCAGTCTGATGAAGGCCTCCCAGAAGATGGTGGGCCGGTGCCTGTACCTCAACATCCTCCTCCAGACCAAATCCCAGGACATCCTCAACAGGTAGCTGCTCCCTTTCTCTCCCCCTGACCCCCCCCCCACACACAGTCAAGCCCTGTAACCCTTGACCCCCGACCCCCCACGCCTGCCTCAGCGCATTGTTCACACAGTCAAGCCCTGTAACCCTTGACCCCTGACCCCCCACGCCTGCCTCAGCTCACTGTTCACACAGCATCGTCAAGCCCTGTAACCCTTGACCCCTGACCCCCCACGCCTGCCTCAGCTCACTGTTCACACAGCATCGTCAAGCCCTGTAACCCTTGACCCCCGACCCCCCACGCCTGCCTCAGCTCATTGTTCACACAGCATCGTCAGGCCTTGTGACCCCTGACCCCCCGCAACTGTCTCAGCTCAATGTTCACACAGCATCGTCAGGCCCTGTGACCCCCGACCCCTCACACCTGCCTCAGCTCATTGTTCACACAGCATCGTCAGGCCCTGTGACCCCCCGACCCTCGACCCCTGACACCCCACACCTGTCTCAGCTCATTGTTCACACAGCATCGTCGGGCCCTGTGACCCCTGACCCCCCGCAACTGTCTCAGCTCATTGTTCACACAGCATCGTCAGGCCCTGTGACCCCCGACCCCTCACACCTGCCTCAGCTCATTGTTCACACAGCATCGTCAGGCCCTGTGACCCCCCGACCCTCGACCCCTGACACCCCACACCTGTCTCAGCTCATTGTTCACACAGCATCGTCGGGCCCTGTGACCCCTGACCTCCCCCAACTGTCTCAGCTCATTGTTCACACAGCATCGTCGGGCCCTGTGACCCCTGACCTCCCTCAACTGTCTCAGCTCATTGTTCACACAGCATCGTCAGGCCCTGTGACCCCCGACCCTCGACCCCTGACCCCCCACAACTGCCTCAGCTCATTGTTCACACAGCATCGTCGGGCCCTGTGACCCCCCGACCCCTCACACCTGCCTCAGCTCTTTGTTCACATGGCCTCGTCAGGCCCCGTGACCCCTGACCCTCGACCCCTGACCCCACACACACCTGTCTCATTGTTCACACGGCCTCGTCAGGCCCCATGACCGTGCGCGTGTGACTCTCTCTCTGTCGCCCCCTGCAGGTTTATCCGGGTGGGAGGTTACAAGCTGCTCAACGGCTGGCTGACCTACTCCAAGACCACCAACAACACGCCCATGCTGCAGCTCATCCTGCTGACCCTGCAGAAGCTGCCCCTCACCGTGGATCACCTGAAGCAGGTAAGAGACCCCCCCGGCCCGGCCCGGCGGGCTGCCCCTCGGCGTCGGGAGACCCCCTCCCCCCGTTAATCCCAGCACTGACCCCCTGCGTCTCTCTCTCTCTTCCTCCCCAGAACAACACGGCCAAGCTGGTGAAGCAACTGAGCAAGAGTGGCTACAGTGAAGGTGAGAGCCAATCAGTCAATCAATCAATTAATCAATTAATCAATCACTCAAGGTTTATTTATTTATTTCGGTTGTTGGCAATGAAAGGCATTTTCCCGCAAGGAGAGATGGGACAGAAGTGGGGAGAATTGAGGTTCCAGAGTAGGAGAGAATAAATGATACAGTTTTCCCCAGATGACACCACGAGTAACAGAGAGGCAGTAGGGATAGGAGCTGTCAGGTCATTGAGACGTACCGACACACCACGCACACACACTCGTTCTCACACACACTCTCTCTCTCTCTCCCCCCCCACAGAGCTGAGGAAGCTGGCCTCGGTGCTGGTGGACGGATGGATGGCCATCATCCGCTCCCAGAGCGGGGCGTCGTCTGCTGGGGCATCCCCCTCAGGTGAGTTCTCTCTCTCTCCCTCCCTCCCTCCCCCAGGAACTACATTTCCCAGCAGCCATCGCCGCAAAGTAAAACCAGGCTGTGGGCATGCCTGCGCACTGCACTGTGGGAGTTGTAGTTTTCACACCCACCCCGATTCTTATTGTTACCTGGAATCGGGGCAATGAGGGACTACGTTTCCCACGAGGCTTTGCTCCGGCCTGCCTTCCTGTAGGTGTAGTCGAAGGCTCTGTGTTCGGACTCGGAATTCCTTGCAGACAAAGCTTGTCTCCGTCTTGGCCTGAACCTGTTTTGTTTTTTTATTTCCCCGCCTCTCTCAGATAAGAAGCGTAAGAGGGAGGAGGTGAAGGGGAAAACGAGTGAGGTGAAGGGGGCAGAGGGAGGGAAGCCAGCGGAGGAGGAGAAGAAGAGAGAGAAGCCCAAGGCCCCCCGGACCACGGCGCCCAGTCACGCCAAGTTCCGGTCGACAGGTGAGGGTCTCCCCTGCGCTGCTGTGTGTTGGGGCTGTACAGTCTGATCTACAGTCTCTCTCTCTCTCCTGCCCCTGATCTGCTGTGTGTTGGGGCTGTAGGAGGAGACACTCTGGGCTGTACAGTCTGATCTACAGTCTCTCTCTCTCTCCTGCCCCTGATCTGCTGTGTGTTGGGGCTGTAGGAGGAGACACTCTGGGCTGTACAGTCTGATCTACAGTCTCTCTCTCTCTCCTGCCCCTGATCTGCTGTGTGTTGGGGCTGTAGGAGGAGACACTCTGGGCTGTACAGTCTGATCTACAGTCTCTCTCTCTCTCCTGCCCCTGATCTGCTGTGTGTTGGGGCTGTAGGAGGAGACACTCTGGGCTGTACAGTCTGATCTACAGTCTCTCTCTCTCTCCTGCCCCTGATCTGCTGTGTGTTGGGGCTGTAGGAGGAGACACTCTGGGCTGTACAGTCTGATCTACAGTCTCTCTCTCTCTCCTGCCCCTGATCTGCTGTGTGTTGGGGCTGTAGGAGGAGACACTCTGGGCTGTACAGTCTGATCTACAGTCTCTCTCTCTCTGGACCCTGACCACACCTCTATTTTCTCTCTGTCTCTCTCTCCAGGGCTGGAGGTTGAGGCCCCTGCTCCTGTCCCGCCCAAGAAGAACTCCGCCCCCCCCCAGCTGGGCGACAAGTACAACATCAAGCCCGCGGTGCTGAAGAGGCAGAGGTGAGAGAAGGCGGGCCCTGCTGCCAGAACCGGACCGAACCGCACCGCACCGCGCACCCCCATAATCTCTCTCCTCTCCGGACTGTGTGTGAGACCCCCCCTGATCTCCCTCTCTCTCTCTCTCTCTCTCTCTCAGCTCCTCGAATCTGCCAGACATCCCCCCAGTGGAGAAGAAGTACAAGCCCCTCAACACCACCCCCAACTCCACCAAGGAGATCAAGGTCAAGATCATCCCCCCCCAGCGTGAGTATTTACCCCTCTCTGCCCCCCCGGGGGCAGGGCTGGGAGGGTCTGTGACCCCTGTGATAGAGGCCCTGAGCTGATCGCCCCCTGGTGGCCGATAGTGAGCACTGCGGGGCAGGGCTGGGAGGGTCAGTGACCCCTGTGATAGAGGCCCTGAGCTCTGCGCCCCCTGGTGGCTGGGAGGGTCAGTGACCCCTGTGATAGAGGCCCTGAGCCCAGCGCCCCCTGGTGGCTGGGAGGGTCAGTGAGCCCTGTGATAGAGGCCCTGAGCTCAGCGCCCCCTGGTGGCTGGGAGGGTCAGTGAGCCCTGTGATAGAGGCCCTGAGCTGATCGCCCCCTGGTGGCCGATAGTGAGCACTGCAGGGCAGGGCTGGGAGGGTCAGTGACCCCTGTGATAGAGGCCCTGAGCTCAGCGCCCCCTGGTGGCCGACAGTGAGCACTGCGGGGCAGGGCTGGGAGAGTCAGTGACCCCTGTGATAGAGGCTCTGAGCTCAACGCCCCCTGGTGGCCGATAGTGAGCACTGCAGGGCAGGACGGGCAGCGTCTTGGCCAAGAGCACACGTTGATCTCTCCCTCTCCCTCTCCCTCCCCCCCCAACACAGCGATCGAGTGCACCGGCTTCCTGGACGCCCTCAACTCGGCGCCGGTGCCCGGCATCAAGATCAAGAAGAAGAAGAAGGCCGTCTCGCCCACCAGCAACAAGGTGCCCGCCGCCTCCTGGGCTCTGGGGTCGTTACTGGCTCGGGGTGGGGGTATTTGGGCAGGGGGCGCTTGCCCCTGTCCGGGACGAGGTCGTGGGCCAGGGTCCGAGTTGTCCGGGGAGGGGTGTTGTGTCGCCGCCCTGCTGGCGGGCTGTGGAACTGACGTGCGTCTCCTCTCCCCTCTCCTCCCCGGGTGCAGTCCTGCCCCTTCGACAGCAAGCCCTCCTCGGACGCCCCGGCGCCAGCCAAGCCCTCGTCCCCGGAGCCGGCCTCCGCCCCCCAGCTGGCCGCTGCGCACGACGCCCCCGAGCTGGAGCAGCCTGGCACGCCGGTGCCCACCGAGGAGGGCGCGGAGCCCATGGACACAGGTGGGCCTCCGGACCCGACGGCACGCCCCTCTGGGCATCACCAGACTGACCGCACACCCCTCTGGGCATCACCAGACTGACCACACTGACCACACACCCCTCTGGGCATCACCACACTGACCACACACCCCTCTGGGCATCACCACACTGACCACACTGACCGCACACCCCTCTGGGCATCACCACATTGACCACACACCCCTGTGCTCCTCACCACACTGACCACACTGACCACACGCCCCTCTGGGCATCACCAGACTGACCGCACTGACCACACACCCCTCTGGGCATCACCACACTGACCACACTGACCGCACACCCCTCTGGGCAGCACCACACTGACCACACACCCCTGTGCTCCTCACCACACTGACCGCACACCCCTCTGGGCATCACCACACTGACCACACACCCCTCTGGGCATCACCACACTGACCGCACTGACCACACTCCCCTCTGGGCATCACCACACTGACCACACTGACCACACACCCCTCTGGGCATCACCACACTGACCACACACCCCTCTGGGCATCACCACACTGACCGCACTGACCACACTCCCCTCTGGGCATCACCACACTGACCACACTGACCACACACCCCTGTGCTCATCATGACACTGACCACACTCCCCTCTGGGCATCACCACACTGACCACACTGACCACACACCCCTGTGCTCATCATGACACTGACCGGACACCCCTCTGGGCATCACCACACTGACCACACACCCCTCTGGGCATCACCACACTGACCACACTGACCACACACCCCTCTGGGCATCACCACACTGACCACACTGACCACACACCCCTCTGGGCATCACCACACTGACCACACTGACCACACACCCCTGTGGTCAGATCCGCTCAGGCAGTTAGCGTCGCGGTGCTTGCAAGGCACTGTGGGCTCACCTCTCCCCCTCCCCCCCGCAGCGGAGAAGCCCAACGCGCTGTCGGAGCCGCGCGGCGAGGACGAGCCCCAGCTCACCAGGAAGGGCCGCAAGAGGAAGACGGTGCGCTGGGCCGAGGACAGCCAGCTCAAGCAGTACTTCTACTTCGAGCTGGACGAGACCGAGAGAGGTGAGCCGCTGGGTGGCCGACAGTGAGCACTGCGGGGCAGGGCTGGGAGGGTCAGTGACCCCTGTGATAGAGGCTCTGAGCTGATCGCCCCCTGGTGGCTGGGGGGTCAGTGACCCCTGTGATAGAGGCCCTGAGCTCAGCGCCCCCTGGTGGCCGATAGTGAGCACTGCGGGGCAGGGCTGGGAGGGTCAGTGACCCCTGTGATAGAGGCCCTGAGCTGATCGCCCCCTGGTGGCCGATAGTGAGCACTGCGGGGCAGGGCTGGGAGGGTCAGTGACCCCTGTGATAGAGGCCCTGAGCTGATCGCCCCCTGGTGGCCGATAGTGAGCACTGCGGGGCAGGGCTGGGAGGGTCAGTGACCCCTGTGATAGAGGCCCTGAGCTGATCGCCCCCTGGTGGCCGATAGTGAGCACTGCGGGGCAGGGCTGGGAGGGTCAGTGACCCCTGTGATAGAGGCCCTGAGCTGATCGCCCCCTGGTGGCCGATAGTGAGCACTGCGGGGCAGGGCTGGGAGGGTCAGTGACCCCTGTGATAGAGGCCCTGAGCTCAGCACCCCCTGGTGGCTGGGAGGGTCAGTGACCACTGTGATAGAGGCCCTGAGCTCAGCGCCCCCTGGTGGCTGGGAGGGTCAGTGACCACTGTGATAGAGGCCCTGAGCTCAGCGCCCCCTGGTGGCTGGGAGGGTCAGTGACCCCTGTGATAGAGGCCCTGAGCTCAGCGCCCCCTGGTGGCCGATAGTGAGCAGTGCAGGGCAGGGCTGGGAGAGTCAGTGATCCCCGTGACAGAGGCAGCTTGTTCCCCACCCCCACCACCCTTAGCGTACGGAAGCGCCCGTCTCTCTCTCTCTCTCTCTCTCTCTCTCTCTGCGGTCTGTGTCTCACAACACGCCCCCCTTTCTTCTCCCGCCCCCCCACAGTCAACGTGAACAAGATCAAGGACTTCGGCGAGGCGGCCAAGCGCGAGATGATGATGGACCGACAGGCCTTCGAGACGGCCCGCCGCCTCTCCCACGACGCCATGGAGGAGAAGGTGCCCTGGGCGGCGCCGCGGCCGCTGAACCTGCCGAGCAGCCTGGTCATCCCGGGCAGCGCCAGCGTGGAGCGCTACGTGCAGCAGGACCGCGAGAAGGGCATCCTGCAGGAGATCTTCCTGTCCAAGGAGAGGTGAGCTGGGGGCGGGGGTGGGGAACAGGCCGCCCAGTCCCTGTGGTTGAAGCCGATACCCCGGCTTCTCTCCAGACACAGCTGGGTGAGCTCCTCCAGTCAGGACAGGAGGCTCTTCTGTACACAGAGGGTGGTGGGGGTGGGGAACAGGCCGCCCAGTCCCTGTGGTTGAGGCCGATACCCCGGCTCCTCTCCAGACACAGCTGGGTGAGCTCCTCCAGTCAGGACAGGAGGCTCTACTGTACACAGAGAGGGGTGGGGGTGGGGAACAGGCCGCCCAGCCCCTGTGGTTGAAGCCGATACCCTGGCTTCTCTCCAGACACAGCTGGGTGAGCTCCTCCAGTCAGGACAGGAGGCTCTACTGTACACAGAGGGTGGTGGGGGTGGGGAACAAGCTGCCCAGCCCTGTGGTTGAAGCCGATACCCCGGCTTCTCTCCAGACACAGCTGGGTGAGCTCCTCGGATCGATACGCTGCAGTCGCCCCCCCGGAGCTCTCGGGCTCTGGCAGGACCTGCGTGGCCGCAGTGCGGCGCGGTTGTGTGACCGTCTGTCCTCTGTCTTCCTCCCCAGCGTGCCAGACAGCCCCCACGAGCCGGACCCCGAGCCCTACGAGCCCGTGCCGCCCCGGCTCATCCCGCTGGATGAGGTACGCCCCTCATTCGCCTCATGTCACCCATTCGCCTCTCTGACTGTGTCGCCGGCCTGTCTGCGTGCACGGCCTCTCGCCGGCCTGTCTGAGGGTGTCGCCCGGCCTGTCTGCGTGCACGGCCTCTCGCCGGCCTGTCTGACTGTGTCGCCCGGCCTGTCTGACTGTGTCGCCCGGCCTGTCTGCGTGCACGGCCTCTCGCCAGCCTGTCTGACTGTGTCGCCGGCCTGTCTGCGTGCACGGCCTCTCACCGGCCTGTCTTACGGTGTCGCCCGGCCTGTCTGAGGGTGTCGCCAGCCTGTCTGCGTGCACGGCCTCTCACCGGCCTGTCTGACTGGTGTTGCCCGGCCTGTCTGACTGGTGTTGCCCGGCCTGTCTGACTGTGTCGCCCTGCCTGCCTGACTGTGTCGCCCGGCCTGTCTGCGTGCACGGCCTCTCGCCGGCCTGTCTGACTGTGTCGCCTGGCCTGTCTGACTGTGTCGCCTGGCCTGTCTGACTGTGTCGCCTGGCCTGTCTGACTGTGTTGCCGGCCTGTCTGACTGTGTCGCCCGGCCTGTCTGACTGTGTCGCCCGGCCTGTCTGACTGTGTCGCCCGGCCTGTCTGACTGTGTCGCCCGGCCTGTCTGACTGTGTCGCCCGGCCTGTCTGACTGTGTTGCCGGCCTGTCGCTGACCGACCGCGGTGCCGTCTGTGTGGTTCGCAGGACTCCAGCTCGGCGGACGAGGGCTACCTGGAGCCCATGGACACGGCGCCCCCCTCCTCGCACTCCCCCGAGGGCCCGGGGGCGAAGCTGCCCCCCGTCCTGGCCAACCTGATGGGCAGCCTGGGCAGCGGCCGCAGCCCCCAGACGCAGGGCAGCGGCGGCAACAGCAGCAGCAGTACCCCGGCCGTCAACATGCAGGAGCTGCTGTCCACTATCATGGTGAGACCCTGACCCCCCCCCCCGAGACGCACCCTGGAACGAGCTGCCCAGGCGCCTCTGTGCACTAAGAGTGGTGGGGGTGGGGGACGAGCTGCCCAGCCAGCTGGGTGAGCTCCTCCAGTCGGGACAGGGAGCTCTTCTGTACACCCAGGGTGGTAGGGGTGGGGAACAAGCTGCCCAGCCCTGTGGTTGAAGCCGATACCCCGGCTTCTCTCCAGACACAGCTGGGTGAGCTCCTCCAGTCAGGACAGGAGGCTCTTCTGTACACAGAGGGGGGTGGGGGTGGGGAACAAGCTGCCCAGCCCTGTGGTTGAAGCCGATACCCTGGCTTCTCTCCAGACACAGCTGGGTGAGCTCCTCCAGTCAGGACAGGATGCTCTACAGTACACAGAGGGGGGTGGGGGTGGGGAACAAGCTGATACCCTGGTTCCTCTCAGGACACAGCTGGGTGAGCTCCTCCAGTCAGGACAGGAGGCTCTTCTGTACACCGAGGGTGGCGGGGGCGGGGAACAAGCCGCCCCCCGGGCCGTGTGTTTGATTTAGATGTGTCCTGACTCACCCGTCGCGCCTCTCTGTCCCTCCCAGGGCGGCTCCGGAACCCAGACCCCCGAGGACCTGATCAAGCAGCCCGACTTCTCGGACAAGATCAAGCAGCTGCTGGGCTCCCTGCAGCAGAGCCAGCCCCAGCCCCCCCCGCCGGGCCCGCCGCCAGGTCAGTGACCCCTGTGATGGAGGCCCTGAGCCCAGCGCCCCCTGGTGGCTGGGAGGGTCAGTGACCCCTGTGATAGAGGCCCCGAGCTCAGCGCCCCCTGGTGGCTGGGAGGGTCAGTGACCCCTGTGATAGAGGCCCCGAGCTCAGCGCCCCCTGGTGGCCGATAGTGAGCACTGCGGGGCAGGGCTGGGAGGGTCAGTGACCCCTGTGATAGAGGCCCTGAGCTCAGCGCCCCCTGGTGGGTGGGAGGGTCAGTGACCCCTGTGATAGAGGCCCTGAGCCCAGCGCCCCCTGGTGGCTGGGAGGGTCAGTGACCCCTGTGATAGAGGCCCTGAGCTCAGCGCCCCCTGGTGGGTGGGAGGGTCAGTGACCCCTGTGATAGAGGCCCTGAGCCCAGCGCCCCCTGGTGGCTGGGAGGGTCAGTGACCCCTGTGATAGAGGCCCTGAGCTGATCGCCCCCTGGTGGCTGGGAGGGTCAGTGACCCCTGTGATAGAGGCCCTGAGCTGATCGCCCCCTGGTGGGTGGGAGGGTCAGTGACCCCTGTGATAGAGGCCCTGAGCTCAGCGCCCCCTGGTGGGTGGGAGGGTCAGTGACCCCTGTGATAGGGGCCCTGAGCTCAGCGCCCCCAGGTGGCCGATAGTGAGCAGTGCGGGGCAGGGCTGGGAGGGTCAGTGACCCCTGTGATGGAGGCCCTGAGCTGATCGCCCCCTGGTGGCTGGAGGGGTCAGTGACCCCTGTGATGGAGGCCCTGAGCTCAGCGCCCCCTGGTGGCCGACAGTGAGCACTGCGGGGCAGGGCTGGGAGGGTCAGTGACCCCTGTGATAGAGGCCCCGAGCTCAGCGCCCCCTGGTGGCTGGGAGGGTCAGTGACCCCTGTGATAGAGGCCCTGAGCTGATCGCCCCCTGGTGGCTGGGAGGGTCAGTGACCCCTGTGATAGAGGCCCTGAGCTCAGCGCCCCCTGGTGGCCGATAGTGAGCACTGCAGGGCAGGGCTGAGAGGGTCAGTGACCCCTGTGATAGGGGCCCTGAACTCAGCGCCCCCTGGTGGCCGACAGTGAGCACTGCGGGGCAGGGCTGGGAGAGTCAGTGACCCCTGTGATAGAGGCCCTGGGGTCTTCGGCGACCTGTGACCTTTGAGGGGTCCCGTCTGCGGTCTTCCCTCTGTCCCAGTGTGCCTCTCCATGGGGACCCCCAGTTAACCCCACTCTCTCTCTCTCTCTCCCCCCACAGCGAGTTCTGGACTGCTGGGCCACGGCCCCCCCATGAACGGGGGGTACCCCCCACCCAAGGGCGGCCCCCACTACCCCCCCCACGGCCACGGCCCCCCCGGCGGGCACTACCCGGGACCCCACGGGGGAGGGGGCGGGGGCCCCCGGATGATGGGGCCCCCCCCTCCGCACCCCCAGCCCCGCGGGGGGGAGGGCTACTGGGACCAGCATGGGGAGCCCATGCGGGGGGGCGGGGGACCCCACGGCATGAGAGGAGGAGGAGGGGGCGGCGGCGGCGGAGGAGGAGGAGGAGGAGGAGGGGGGCACTTCCACAGGGGCCGCGGCGGCCGAGGGGGGGGTGACCCCAACTTCCGGGGCAGGCCCGGGCGCGGAGGCGGAGGGGGGCCCCCCCGCGGAGGAGGGGGGGGCCCCAACGGGCCCCACATGGGAGGTGAGGAGAAGGCGCTTCGACCCCCTGCTGCAGTGTCTGCGTCTGCCCCCCCCCTCTGTGCCTCCTGTCCCTTCTGTCTCCTCTCTCTCTCTCTCGTCACGTCCTGGGGCCTGTGTCTGTGTTAACCCCTTTCCCCTCTCTCTCTCCTCTCTCTGTGTGCTGTCTCCCCTCTCTCTCCCCTCTCTCTCTCCTCTCTCTGTGTGCTCTCTCCCTCTCCTCTCTCTGTGTGCTGACTCTCCTCCCTCTCCTCTCTCTGTGTGCTGACTCTCCTCCCTCTCCTCTCTCTGTGTGCTGACTCTCCTCTCTCTCTCCTCTCTCTGTGTGCTGACTCTCCTCTCTCTCTCCTCTCTCTGTGTGCTGACTCTCCTCTCTCTCCTCTCTCTGTGTGCTGACTCTCCTCTCTCTGTGTGCTGACTCTCCTCTCTCTCTCCTCTCTCTGTGTGCTGACTCTCCTCTCTCTCTCCTCTCTCTGTGTGCTGACTCTCCATGCAGCCTCTGTATCAGCCCCTGTCTAATCTCCCCTCTCTCTCCTCTCTCCCCTCTCTGTGTGCTGACTCTCCTCTCTCTCTCTGTGTGCTGACTCTCCATGCAGCCTGTCTGTATCAGCCCGTCTAATCTCCTCTCTCTCTCCTCTCTCTCTGTGTGCTGACCCTCCATGCAGCCTCTGTATCAGCCCCTGTCTAATCTCCCCTCTCTCTCCTCTCTCCCCTCTCTGTGTGCTGACTCTCCTCTCTCTCTCTGTGTGCTGACTCTCCATGCAGCCTGTGTCTGTATTAACCCCCCTCTCTCTCCTCTCTCTGTGTGCTGACTCTCCTGTCTCTCTCTCCTCTCTCTGTGTGCTGACTCTCCTGTCTCTCTCTCCTCTCTCTGTGTGCTGACTCTCCATGCAGCCTGTGTCTGTATTAACCCCCTTCTCTCTCCTCTCTCTGTGTGCTCTCTCTCCTCTCTATCCTCTCTCTCTCCTCTCTCTCTCTGTGTGTGCTGACTCTCCATGCAGCCTGTGTCTGTATTAACCCCCCTCTCTCTCTCTCTCTCTCTGTGTGCTGTCTCTCCTCTCTCTCCTCTCTCTCCCCTCTCTCTGTGTGCTGACTCTCCTCTCTCTCTCCTCTCTCTCTCTCCTCTCTCTCTCTGTGTGTGCTGACTCTCCTGTCTCTCTCTCCTCTCTGTGTGCTGACTCTCCATGCAGCCTGTGTCTGTAGTAACCCCCCTCTCTCTCCTCTCTCTCTCTGTGTGCTGACTCTCCTGTCTCTCTCTCCTCTCTCTCTCCTCTCTGTGTGCTGACTCTCCATGCAGCCTGTGTCTGTAGTAACCCCCCTCTCTCTCCTCTCTCTCTCTGTGTGCTGACTCTCCTGTCTCTCTCCTCTCTCTGTGTGCTGACTCTCCTGTCTCTCTCCTCTCTCTGTGTGCTGACTCTCCTCTCTCTCCCCTCTCTCTGTGTGCTGACTCTCCTGTCTCTCTCTCCTCTCTGTGTGCTGACTCTCCGTGCAGCCTGTGTCTGTAGTAACCCCCCTCTCTCTCCTCTCTCTCTCTGTGTGCTCTCTCCTCTCTCTCTCCCCCCTCTCTCTCCTCTCTCTCCTCTCTGTGTGCTGACTCTCCATGCAGCCTGTGTCTGTAGTAACCCCCCTCTCTCTCCTCTCTCTCTCTGTGTGCTGACTCTCCTGTCTCTCTCTCCTCTCTGTGTGCTGACTCTCCGTGCAGCCTGTGTCTGTAGTAACCCCCCTCTCTCTCCTCTCTCTCTTTCTCTCTGTGTGCTGCAGACATGTCCAGCCGGCCCGTGTGCAGACACTTCATGATGAAGGGCAGCTGTCGCTACGAGAACAACTGTGCTTTCTACCACCCTGGGGTCAACGGCCCCCCGCTGCCCTAGACACCCCGCGGAGCCCCGGAGGTGGGCTGGACTCACCAGCGGAGACAGCGCACACACACACACACTCACTCAAGCGATTAAAACGATGGACTCCCCCTGTCGTCTTCCCCCACCCTCCCTCGCCTGGTGCTGCTGGGGTGTGACTCCTCCCTCCCGGCCCCCTGGAGGAGGAGCAGGAGGAGGAGGAGGAGGGGTGGGGCTGGCCGGGCACAACACCAGGCACAACGCGGAGGAGGCCCTAACACAGCGGGGCTCGGCGCAGGCTGCCGGGACTGTACAGAGGCGGCCGGGGAGGGGGGTGGGGCATCTGTGTGGAGGGGCTTCATTCTGTACACGGCTCCGGTCCGCTACCACCCCCCGCCACCACCACCACCACCGCGGGCGAGCGTATGTGTCAGGGCCCTGTAAGAGCGCGCCTCCTGTTGTGCAGCCAGCAGGGGGGCGCGCGCGCCGGGGTCCCCCGCGCCCAGCCGAAGAGCCCCCGTTGCACAGCTGCACAGTGACCACTACCGGGGGTGTCATGGCCGGTGGGTGGGTGGGTGGGGTGGGGTACAGGACCACTCCCCCCCCATTTCTTGCGAACCACTTTTTTCCCCCGGGAGTGGAAAGATCGGATTTCGGGGTCCCCCATCGGTCGGTCGGTCGGTGGGGGGGGCCGGGGTGGGAAGGAGACGGTTTTACAAAGGGGCGCAGGTGACCAATCGGTGTTGTTTGTGGGGGGGTGTCTCTGTTCAGGTTTAGGGGATCAGGAGCCCCGTTTCTCTGTCAGCTGTGAGGGACCCCCCTCCAGCTCGGGGGGGGGCTGTGGTGTTTGAAGGGGAGCGACTCTCTCTTCTCTCCTCTCCCCCCCGTCCTTGTGGGGGGGGTGGTCTGGTTGGGGGGACCTGGAGGGGGTGGGAGGGTCCCGCCCATGAGGGACAGCACCCCAACACCTGGGGCTGCTCAGAAGTGTGTGTGGGGGGGGTGTCCCCCACTTTCAGGAGCCGGGGGTTGTATTACACACCCCCCTCTGAGCTCCCCCACGTGTGTGTGTGTTTTTCTGCCCCCCCCCAGTTGTGGGGTCCCCCAGCCTGCTGCTGAGGGGCCGCTGCTCGAGCGGATTTGAAGTTCGCTTCCCCTCCTGCCTGGGGGGCGTCGTTCCATGTAGGTCAGTATTAGCCCAGCCCAGACACAACACCCGGCACAACCGGGAGGGGGCTCACACTCCCCACCACCACCCCCAGCCCACCCCGGCTCCCCGAAATCCCCAAGATTCGGGGGATCGATTCCTCACCCCCACACCCACCCACCCCCCTTGAAGCGCTACAGAAGCCACATGACGGGGGCCCTCACGCTAAACAGCGCTGGGTCTTCGAACCCGGGTCCGGCGAGCCAGCTGATTTTATTTATTGTGGGGTGGAGGATTGGACAGGGGGGGGTCTTCGCTGCAGGCCGGTGGTGTGGAAAGGAATCACGTTGCTGTCCCCTTCTCCCCAACCCCCCCAACCAAGACCTTCGTCCTGGGTCACAGCCCGGATCCGAACCCGCAGCCCCCCATCCCACGCCCTGCTGGGGGTTACTGGGACAGACTGTTTTATAAAAACAGACTCCACGCCCTCCCTCCCTCCCTCCCTCCAGGTCTGTCTCCCTCTCGCCCCCCCCCCCCAACCAAGACCTTCGTCCTGGGTCACAGCCCGGATCCGAACCCGCAGCCCCCCACTCCACGCCCTGCTGGGGGTTACTGGGACAGACCGTTTTATAAAAACAGACTCCACGCCCTCCCTCCCTCCCTCCAGGTCTGTCTCCCTCTCGCCCCCCCTCACCCCCAACCAAGACCTTCGTCCTGGGTCACAGCCCGGATCCGAACCCGCAGCCCCCCACTCCACGCCCCCTGCTGGGGGTTACTGGGACAGACCGTTTTATAAAAACAGACTCCACGCCCTCCCTCCCTCCCTCCCTCCAGGTCTGTCTCCCTCTCACCCCCCCCAACCAAGACCTTCGTCCTGGGTCACAGCCCGGATCCGAACCCGCAGCCCCCCACCCCACGCCCCGCTGGGGGTTACTGGAACAGACCGTTTTATAAAAACAGACTCCACGCCCTCCCTCCAGGTCTGTCTCCCTCTCGCCCCCCCTCACCCCCAACCAAGACCTTCGTCCTGGGTCACAGCCCGGATCCGAACCCGCAGCCCCCCACTCCACGCCCCCTGCTGGGGGTTACTGGGACAGACCGTTTTATAAAAACAGACTCCACGCCCTCCCTCCCTCCCTCCCTCCAGGTCTGTCTCCCTCTCACCCCCCCAACCAAGACCTTCGTCCTGGGTCACAGCCCGGATCCGAACCCGCAGCCCCCCACCCCACGCCCCGCGGTGGGGTGGGGGCAGGGGCAAAGGAACCAGAGTGTTTTCTGTGAAAACTTGAGCTCTTCTCTTCTCGTCTCTTGTGGGACCGATGGACATTTTTTTTTCCCTCTTTTGTTTGGTTTCTCTTTCTTGTCGTATTGTTGTTGTTTTTTCTCGACGATGAGACGATGACGAGCGGTCTTTTTTTGTTTTTTTTTTTAAAAAGGAAAAAATATTTGGTTTTTCCAGATGGATCTCCTTGTGTCTGTGTGGAATGCTTGCGCGCGTGTACGCACACACAGGATGCTCATGTATATATATATATATTTTGTACATTTATTAATAAATGTGATGAAACTTTGAGGGCTGGGCTTCTGTGGACTCTTTTCTCGTCTTTAGATGTTTTTTTTTTTGGGGGGGGGGGGGGTTTCACCCCCCGGAAGGGCGAGGACACGATCAGCGGCCCTTCGGAAGAGCGGTCTCTTAAATGGACGTCGGCCAGCTGCTCGAGAAAGAAAGGATTCCTCTTGTCCAATTAAGCAATTAAGGAGACCAATTAGGGCAATTAGAGGCACAGGTGGGAGACGCCCTGGGGGTTTCTTTCTGATGCAAGTGTCAAACTCACCTCCTTGGGGTGCGGGTGGGTGTAGCTGGTGTCCTCGGCGTTTCCTTCTTTCATCTGCGTTCTGCCCCTCTCTCTCTCTCTCTCTCTCTCTCTCTCTCTCATAGCTTAATTAGCAGGGTAATCGTTAATGCTCCCAGCCAGGCTTGGAGGTGTTTTTTTGGGGGGTTTAGAAAGTCAGCTGTAAAGGGCCTTCAGCACAGTCCGTTCCTGGTCTGGTGAAGACCACCGCTGGGCAAATGGTGTTTAATTGATGAGGAACCTAAAGTCGGCATCGTGCCCCCACCCCCCAGTAGAGGGAGCTCTCGATCAGCCCGTGTATCGGAGGGCCTGTTTGGAGGGGTGGATGCTTGTTGTACCTGTTCCCCTGTGCCCTGGCCCCGCCCCCTCTTCCAGTGTACTACGTCCTAGCCCCGCCCCCTCATTGTGTGTCACGCTCTGACTCCGCCCCTCGTGCTGTTCCCCGCCCCCCTGTAACTGTGTGCCCCGCCCATACCATCATGCTTCACCACTGCCCCCATTAGAATGTGCCCCGCCCCCTTCCAGTGTACCACGTCCTAACCCCGCCCCCCTCATGGTGTCATGCTCTGACTCCGCCCCTCGTGCTGTTCCCCGCCCCACCTGTAACTGTGTGCCCCGCCCATACCATCATGCTTCACCACTGCCCCCATTAGAATGTGCCCCGCCCCCTTCCAGTGTACCACGTCCTAACCCCGCCCCCCTCATGGTGTCATGCTATGACTCCGCCCCATCATGCTTCACCACTGCCCTATTAGAATGTGCCCCGCCCCCTTCCAGTGTGCTACGCCCTAGCCCCGCCCCCCTCATTGTGTGTCATGCTGACTCCGCCCCTCGTGCTGTTCCCCGCCCATACCATCATGCATCACCACTGTACCATTAGAATGTGCCCCGCCCCCTTCCCCGTCACGCCCCGCCCCCCCTCCTGTGACTATCGGCAAATGATCGATCTCTCCTGTCTCGGCTGGGCTCCCTGCCCAGGTGCCACCTGATACAGCGAACGCGCAGTGACTGCACACCTGCACACCTGGTCGTCGAGGGACGGTCCTTTATTGGAAAATGTGAAGCACCACAGACAGTCCGGGACAGTCGGATCCGAGTTTAAAAAATAAATATTCCAAAAAAATTAAATAAATACACATTTATAAAAAAACACACGTTTTTTTTGCAAAACAGGCTGGAGCACGATGTTGGAAGCAGAGGGGTCCCCATTTCTCAGCCCCCCCCATATATCTCCGATTTATCCACAGGAGTGGATACACACACTGACCCCTCCAGGACCAGGACTGGACAGCCCTGCTTTAAAGACCCCTGGAGACTCTGTAGACACACACACACTGACCCCTCCAGGACCAGGACTGGACAGCCCTGCTTTAAAGACCCCTGGAGACTCTGCAGACACACACACACACACTGACCCCTCCAGGACCAGGACTGGACAGCCCTGCTTTAAAGACCCCTGGAGACTCTGCAGACACACACACACTGACCCCTCCAGGACCAGGACTGGACAGCCCTGCTTTAAAGACCCCTGGAGACACTGCAGACACACACACACACACACTGACCCCTCCAGGACCAGGACTGGACAGCCCTGCTTTAAAGACCCTTGGAGACTCTGCAGACACACACACACACACTGACCCCTCCAGGACCAGGACTGGACAGCCCTGCTTTAAAGACCCCTGGAGACTCTGCAGACACACACACACTGACCCCTCCAGGACCAGGACTGGACAGCCCTGCTTTAAAGACCCCTGGAGACTCTGCAGACACACACACTGACCCCGCCAGGACCAGGGCAGAGTGTGTCTGTGACAGAAGTAGCTGCTCGAGAGCTGGATTATTGATAAATCGAAGAATTGAAAATGCCAGAGCTGCTTTTTAATTGCAATAGGAAAAGGTTGAGAAATGAGTACCCCCTGAAACAAACATTACCCACCCCCCCTTCTCCCCCACACCCCCTTCTGAAAGATCGAACATTTGAACTGTGCTCATTCTTGGATGCCAACGGTACACACTGCTACAGCACTTCAGATGCACCTCGATGACAGTGAAGGATGGTCAGGCCCACGAAAGTCTGCACAGCAGTGATCAGTGAAGTGTCAGAGCAATTCAGTGCTCGTTCCAGTGGCTGCTCCGTCTAACTGCAGGAGACACAATTGCACCGATGCACTATTCTTACGGTGCATAGAGGGGATCTTGTATTGCACTAGTGAAATATTCTTGTTGTGTAAAGGTGAGATCTCTGATTGCAGTGGTGAAATATTCTTATTGTGTATAGAGATCTTGTATCGCACTACTGAAATATTCTTATAGGGTAAAGAGATCTTGTATTGCACAAGTGAAATATTCTTATAGTGTATAGATGAGATCTCTGATTGCAGTGGTGAAATATTCTTATTGTGTATAGAGATCTTGTATTGCACTAGTGAAATATTCTTGTTGTGTATAGGCGAGATCTCTGATTGCAGTGGTGAAATATGTTTAGTGTGCAGAGATCTTGTATTGCACTAGTGAAATATTCTTCTAGTGCACAGAGATCTTGTATTGCACTAGTGAAATATTCTTAAAGTGTATAGATGAGATCTCTGATTGCAGTGGTGAAATATTGTTAGTGTGCAGAGATCTTGTATTGCACTAGTGAAATATTCTTGTTGTGTATAGGTGAGATCTCTGATTGCAGTGGTGAAATATTCTTATAGGGTATAGGGATCTTGTATTGCACTAGTGAAACATTCTTGTTGTGTATAGGTGAGATCTCTGATTGCAGTGGTGAAATATTTTTAGTGTGCAGAGATCTTGTATTGCACAAGTGAAATATTCTTCTAGTGCATAGAGATCTTGTATTGCACTAGTGAAATATTCTTATAGTGTATAGATGAGATCTCTGATTGCAGTGGTGAAATATTTTTAGTGTGCAGAGATCATGTATTGCACTAGTGAAATATTCTTCTAGTGTATAGAGATCTTGTATTGCACTAGTGAAATATTCTTAAAGTGTATAGATGAGATCTCTGATTGCAGTGGTGAAATATTTTTAGTGTGCAGAGATCTTGTATTGCACTAGTGAAATATTCTTGTAGTGTATAGATGAGATCTCTGATTGCAGTGGTGAAATATTCTTATAGGGTATAGAGATCTTGTATTGCACTAGTGAAACATTCTTGTTGTGTATAGGTGAGATCTCTGATTGCAGTGGTGAAATATTCTTATTGTGTATAGAGATCTTGTATTGCACTAGTGAAACATTATTGTTGTGTATAGGTGAGATCTCTGATTGCGGTGGTGAAATATTTTTAGTGTGCAGAGATCTTGTATTGCACTAGTGAAATATTCTTGTTGTGTATAGGTGAGATCTCTGCAGTGGTGAAATATTTTTAGTGTGGAGAGATCTTGTATCGCACTAGTGAAATATTCTTCTAGTGCATAGAGATCTTGTATTGCACTAGTGAAATATTCTTATAGTGTATAGATGAGATCTCTGATTGCAGTGGTGAAATATTTTTAGTGTGCAGAGATCTTGTATTGCACAAGTGAAATATTTTTGTAGTGTATAGATTAGATCTCTGATTGCAGAGGTGAAATATTCTTATAGTGTATAGAGGAGATCTTGTATTGCACCAGTGAAATATCTTGTGTAGTATAGGGAGGAGATCCCAGATGGCACTAGAGAAATATCTTTATATTGTATGGAGAACTTGTATTGCACTAGTGAAATATCCTTATATTGTACAGAGGAGATCTCTTGCTTGGACTTCAGCCTGAGAGCATATTTAACATATCTTACAGAGCCGGGATCTGGAAAGGTCCTATTGGGATTCTGCCTTAGCGAACAAGACACTGCTCTCCTCATTCTTCCCCCCTTTCAGAATTACATGAAATCAAAACATGGCACTGAAGCACAGACACAATTTTTTCAGCTTAGTGTGTGTTTATCAGTTTGTGTGTAAGTGTCTGCGTGGGTGCTTGTGAGCTCTGTGTGTGAGCTCTGTGTGTGTGTGTCAGTGTGAGCTCTGTGTGTATGTGAGTGTGTGTGTCTGGGCTCTGTGTGTGTGAGCTCTCTGTGTATTTGTGAGTGTGTGTGGGCTCTGTGTGTGTGTGTCAGTGTGTGTGAGCTCTCTGTGTGTGTGTGTGTGTGAGCTCTTTGTGTGTGTCAGTGTGTGTGAACTCTCTGTGTGTGTCAGTGTGTGTGAGCTCTGTGTGTGTGTGGGCTCTGTGTGTGTGTCAGTGTGTGTGAGCTCTGTGTGTGTGTGAGCTCTGTGTTTTTCCTCTGGAGTTTGTTAGGCTCGTGCAGACGTGAAACAGGCTCCTTCTTCAGGGTCAAAGGTCAGGTGAGAGCTGGTCTCCACGTCAACCCTGAAGAGGGCGCCCCAGTGTCTGGGTCTCACCCCTACCCCCCCCCCTCCTCCGGCTCCCCTCCTCCGGGTCGCCCTGCCCGGCCTCACCAGGGCCTGGTGCTCCGGTACTCCTGTTTCCTACGGACCCACTGGGCTGTGAAGGGCTGTACCACCGTGCTCCAGGCCCGGGGGGGGCTGGGGGGCGCTCGGGGGGGGTCCCGACCGGCGTCCGGGGCCTTGGCGGCCTCTCCGTCTCGTGGCCCCCCACTCCGGGGGCAGTCAGGGCGGGGGGCCGGGGGTGTCAGGGGGGTCTGGTCCAGAGAAGACTCCGTCTCGCAGGAGGGGGGCAGAGGGAGAGAGAGAGGAGGCACAGGGGGCTGTGCAGAGCACCTGGGGAGACACAGAGAGAGACACTCACACTGAGAGAGAGAGGGGTTCATACAGACACACTGACTGGACACTCCAGTACATGAACACTGCACTGAGAGAGAGAGGGGTTCACACAGACACACTGACTGGACACTCCAGGACATGAACACTGCACTGAGAGAGAGAGGGGTTCATACAGACACACTGACTGGACACTCCAGTACATGAACACTGCACTGAGAGAGAGAGGGGTTCATACAGACACACTGACTGGACACTCCAGTACATGAACACTGCACTGAGAGAGAGAGGGGGGTTCATACAGACACACTGACTGGACACTCCAGGACATGAACACTGCACTGAGAGAGAGAGAGGGGTTCACACAGACACACTGACTGGACACTCCAGTACATGAACACTGCACTGAGAGAGAGAGAGGGGTTCATACAGACACACTGACTGACTGGACACTCCAGTACATGAACACTGCACTGAGAGAGAGAGGGGTTCATACAGACACCCTGACTGGACACTCCAGTACATGAACACTGCACTGAGAGAGAGAGAGAGGGGTTCATACACACACACTGACTGGACACTCCAGTACATGAACACTGCACTGAGAGAGAGAGGGGTTCATACAGACACCCTGACTGGACACTCCAGTACATGAACACTGCACTGAGAGAGAGAGAGAGGGGTTCATACACACACACTGACTGGACACTCCAGTACATGAACACTGCACTGAGAGAGAGAGGGGTTCATACAGACACACTGACTGACTGGACACTCCAGGACATGAACACTGCACTGAGAGAGAGAGGGGTTCATACAGACACACTGACTGGACACTCCAGTACATGAACACTGCACTGAGAGAGAGAGGGGTTCACACAGACACACTGACTGGACACTCCAGTACATGAACACTGCACTGAGAGAGAGAGGGGTTCATACAGACACACTGACTGGACACTCCAGGACATGAACACTGCACTGAGAGAGAGAGAGGGGTTCATACAGACACGCTGACTGGACACTCCAGTACATGAACACTGCACTGAGAGAGAGAGGGGTTCATACAGACACACTGACTGGACACTCCAGTACATGAACACTGCACTGAGAGAGAGAGAGGGGTTCATACAGACACACTGACTGGACACTCCAGGACATGAGCACTGCACTGAGAGAGTGTGTCAGGCGATGGGTCCTTAATCTGGGCGCACTCTTTCTCAGCTCTGGGATCGCTGTGGAGGCCGGTTCTGTTGCCAGCTATACCGGCTGGTCCTGTGTCTTTAAGGGCGCCGGACAGGGCGGAGGACCCGGTGATGTCGGAGCTTACAAGCCCGACCCTCACAACCGCGGGAAGTTTTTAAAACCTAGAGTCCCCTATCTGAGAAGACAAGTGTTTTTTTTTTCAGGGGGGGAGTTTAATAACATTCAGGTGGTTTGTTTTCTCCGGTTTTGCAGTCGTGCTATTGTTTCGACGTGTCGGATTCCCCCGCTATGTGGATTTGTAAACCTTTTTTTACGGAAATTTCGGAGACGCTTTCGGCATCCGGAACACATCGCCCCCAGGTAAGAAACCTTATTTGTTTTCTTCGTATTTTTGGGGAGGAGGAGGAGGGAAATTGAATTCTTGCGGGCCGACACGTCGTGTGGGTTGTCGTGCGGAGTTGCGTGTTTGGGGAGTGAACTGATCAGGGGGAGACGGGGCGCATCGTTTTTTTTCCCCAAACGGCACCGGAGTTCACTAAAACATATATACATATATATATATGGAGTCCGGAGTCAGGACGCGACCAACAAGACGCAAGACCTTAACTCCTATAGGAAATATCATCGTGTAATTGTTTGTGGTTGATTTTTTTTTTCTTTTAAAGTAGCAGTAGTGCTCGTTTTCCTGCGCCACGCTGTGTGTATCGTTGTTTTTTTGTGTGTGTTAATCCTCCTAGGATTTGAGTACCGTGTCTCTCCGCCGAGGTTTGAAAATCCGGCTGTCCTCGATGCTCAGAGTGAGAACCTGTCTGACAATGATGCCCGTCTTGTTCAAGGAGACTATAGGGTAGACCGTCTGAAGAAGGCTCAATAGAGACATGAACACTGCACTGAGAGAGAGAGGGGTTCACACAGACACACTGACTGGACACTCCAGTACATGAACACTGCACTGAGAGAGAGAGGGGTTCATACACACACACTGACTGGACACTCCAGTACATGAACACTGCACTGAGAGAGAGAGGGGTTCATACAGACACACTGACTGGACACTCCAGTACATGAACACTGCACTGAGAGAGAGAGGGGTTCATACACACACACTGACTGGACACTCCAGGACATGAACACTGCACTGAGAGAGAGAGGGGTTCATACACACACACTGACTGGACACTCCAGTACATGAACACTGCACTGAGAGAGAGAGGGGTTCATACAGACACACTGACTGGACACTCCAGTACATTAACACTGCACTGAGAGAGAGAGGGGTTCATACAGACACACTGACTGGACACTCCAGGACATGAACACTGCACTGAGAGAGAGAGAGGGGGGTCGATACAGACACACTGACTGGACACTCCAGTACATGAACACTGCACTGAGAGAGAGAGGGGTTCATACAGACACACTGACTGGACACTCCAGGACATGAACACTGCACTGAGAGAGAGAGGGGTTCATACAGACACACTGACTGGACACTCCAGTACATGAACACTGCACTGAGAGAGAGAGGGGTTCATACAGACACACTGACTGGACACTCCAGCACATGAACACTGCACTGAGAGAGAGAGGGATAGGGGTTCGTACAGACACACTGAGAGAGAGGGATAGGGGTTCGTACAGACACACTGAGAGAGAGGGAGAGGGGTTCGTACAGACACACTGAGAGAGAGGGAGAGGGGTTCGTACAGACACACTGAGAGAGAGGGAGAGGGGTTCGTACAGACACACTGAGAGAGAGGGAGAGGGGTTCGTACAGACACACTGAGAGAGAGGGAGAGGGGTTCGTACAGACACACTGAGAGAGAGGGAGAGGGGTTCGTACAGACACACTGAGAGAGAGGGAGAGGGGTTCGTACAGACACACTGAGAGAGAGGGAGAGGGGTTCGTACAGACACACTGAGAGAGAGGGAGAGGGGTTCGTACAGACACACTGAGAGAGAGGGAGAGGGGTTCGTACAGACACACTGAGAGAGAGGGAGAGGGGTTCGTACAGACACACTGAGAGAGAGGGAGAGGGGTTCGTACAGACACACTGAGAGAGAGAGAGGGGTTCGTACAGACACACTGAGAGAGAGAGAGGGGTTCGTACAGACACACTGAGAGAGAGAGAGGGGTTCGTACAGACACACTGAGAGAGGGAGAGGGGTTCGTACAGACGCACTGAGAGAGGGAGAGGGGTTCGTACAGACGCACTGAGAGAGAGGGAGAGGGGTTCGTACAGACGCACTGAGAGAGAGGGAGAGGGGTTCGTACAGACGCACTGAGAGAGAGGGAGAGGGGTTCGTACAGACGCACTGAGAGAGAGGGAGAGGGGTTCGTACAGACGCACTGAGAGAGAGAGAGTACAGTAGATGATGACTGTGCTGTGATTGGTCATGAATGATCCCAGCCTCAGGAATGGAATGATAATGATTAATAATAATTAATAATAATGATAATGATCTGACTGCCGGACAGCCTCAGTCCTTCCTGTATCTCACGCTGGTCTGGATCAATCTGCCCGTCCTCCAGCTCCAGGGTTCAGAGCTGGAGAGCGCAGTTCTGCCCGTCCCGGGCCCGTTCTGGCCCGGTTCTGACAGCTGAGGTCCTTCCCTGACTCCCCCGCAACCCCCCGCCACACCCCGGACCCAAATCTAGTCCTTACTGCGGTCGTCTGTCCTGTGTGTCTGCCGCGCGGTCCCGGGTCTGGGTTCTGGCCCAGTCGGGGCGGTCCGGGTCCGTCTCCGGCTCACCTGCGGGACAGAGCACAGGGCTGGCGGGCTATCTGACCGATAGTTGGGGGCTGCACCCCGCGGGGACTACAAGTCCCAGAGTGCTTTGGGAGACGGGGCGGCGGCGGCGGGCAGGCCGGGTCTGTGCGGGGGCGGGGGGCAGGTCGCCACGGCAACCACAGCAGTGGCTCGTGGGAAACGGAGTTCCGTCCCAAGCCTGGCAGGACTGGGGCTCTGTCCAGGGGGCCGGTCTGTCAGGAGGCTGGGTGAAGAGAGGGAGGGAATGGGAGGAGGAGGAGGAGGAGGGACGAAGGCCGGTACCTGGCTGCCTGGGCGGGGCCGGTCGCTTCTCCGGCGACGGCCGCAGGGTCCCGCTGCTGATGTGGCGGCTGTAGAGGTTGCCCCTGGCGACCAGGCCTTGCTGGCTGGGAGACGAGGGAGAAGAGAGACGGGAGAGACAGGAGAGACAGGAGAGAGAGAGGGATAGATAGGAGAGAGGAATAGATAGGAGAGAGGGAGAGGAAAAAGAGAGGGGAATAGGAGAGACAGGAGAGAGAGGAATAGACAGGAGAGAGGGAGAGGAGAGACAGGAGAGAGAGAGAGGAATAGACAGGAGAGAGGGAGAGGAAAAAGACAGGGGAATAGGAGAGACAGGAGAGAGAGGAATAGACAGGAGAGAGGGAGAGGAGAGACAGGAGAGAGAGAGAGGAATAGACAGGAGAGAGGGAGAGGAAAAAGACAGGGGAATAGGAGAGACAGGAGAGAGAGGAATAGATAGGAGAGAGGGAGAGGAAAAAGAGAGGGGAATAGGAGAGACAGGAGAGAGAGAAATAGGAGAGAGGGACAGGAGAGAGGGAGAGGAAAAAGAGAGGGGAATAGGAGAGACAGGAGAGAGAGAAATAGATAGGAGAGAGGGAGAGGAAAAAGAGGGGAATAGGAGAGACAGGAGAGAGAGGAATAGATAGGAGAGAGGGAGAGGAAAAAGAGGGGAATAGGAGAGACAGGAGAGAGAGGAATAGATAGGAGAGAGGGAGAGGAAAAAGAGAGGGGAATAGGAGAGACAGGAGAGAGAGAAATAGATAGGAGAGAGGGAGAGGAAAAAGAGGGGAATAGGAGAGACAGGAGAGAGAGAAATAGATAGGAGAGAGGGAGAGGAAAAAGAGAGGGGAATAGGAGAGACAGGAGAGAGAGAGGAATAGGAGAGAGAGACAGGAGAGAGGAGATAGAAAGGGGAATAGATGGGAGAGCGAGGGGAAAGGAGAGAGGAGAGAAAAAGAGGGGAATAGGAGAGAGAGGGAGAGGAGAAAGAGAGGGGAGAGGAGAGAGGGGAAATACGGACAGGAGGAAGGGGTCCGTGAGATGGAAACCAAACGGGAGAAACCGGAGGAGGAGGAGGAGGAGGAGGAGGTCAGGCAGGAAGAGGAAGGCGAGAGGAAAGGAGGAACGCAAAAGAAAATGACAACAAAAAACCATAATTAATAACGGAGTGTGTGTGTGTGGGGGGGGGGGGGCGGAGGGGAGACGCCAAACTGAAACGGCAAACAAAACGCAGAGAGGAGTGGGATGGGAGGAGGAGGAGGAGGAGGAGGAGGAGGAGGCTGCGGTGTTCCAGCCGAGACGCTCCCACGCCGAAGTCGGCAGGCGGCGCGGCGGCCCGGGTTGCCGCGGTAACCGCCTACCCACAATGCCCCGGCCCTTTTGGGGGGGGGGGAAAAAACGGAGGCCGGGGGCTCTGGGGCCGCCCTGGGCGAACCCCAGAACAAGCGACAGCGGGAGAACCGGCGTGCTACCCCCCCCCCCCCGGGCGCTGGGCCGGCCCCGCGCCGCCAGCTCGTTAGGGGGGTCTTAACGAGCAGCGGGGAGGCCGAGCGAGGAAGCTCGGCTCCGCGGGACAGGGGTCACCCCACTGCTCAACGGCTGCTCCGACGCCCGTTCTGTCCTTTCCGGTCCCGATGGGAGCTCCGGAGACATCGATTCGTTAATTGGCTTTTAATTGGCTTTTAATTACGAGCAGTAGCCGCAATTTGAGGAGATCTGGCCCGATGACTTCTATCAGCGGCAAGGGCAGCTCGAACTGGGTAGAAAGCTGACTGATGTCCAATCCAGCTGAGTCTGGAGAGGAGCCGGGGTATCGGCTTCAACCACAGCAGCGGGGCAGCTTGTTCCCCACCCCCACCACCCTCTGTGTACAGTAGAGCCTCCTGTCCTGACTGGAGGAGCTCACCCAGCTGTGTCTGGAGAGAAGCCAGGGTATCAGCTTCAACCACACGGACTGGGCGGCTTGTTCCCCACCCCCACCACCCTCTGTGTACAGAAGAGCCTCCTGTCCTGACTGGAGGAGCTCACCCAGCTGTGTCTGGAGAGAAGCCGGGGTATCGGCCTCAACCACAGGGCTGGGCAGCTTGTTCCCCACCCCCACCCCCCTCTGTGTACAGTAGAGCCTCCTGTCCTGACTGGAGGAGCTCACCCCAGCTGTGTCTGGAGAGAAGACAGGTATCGGCTTCAACCACAGGGCTGGGCGGCCTGTTCCCCACCCCCACCCCCCTCTGTGTACAGAAGAGCCTCCTGTCCTGACTGGACGAGCTCACCCAGCTGTGTCTGGAGACGAGCCGGGGTATCGGCTTCAACCACAGGGGCTGGGTAGGGAAGGCAAACAGTCTGTTTTTGCTTCTCTTCACAAGTCTGGGATTTATTTCACTTCCAGAAATAAACGCCCACAGGGGAGTCAGTCACATGAGAGGGGACTGGGGGGCTCGGACACGCCCACAGGGGAGTCACGTGAGAGGGGACTGGGGGGGCCCGGACACGCCCACAGGGGAGTCAGTCACGTGAGAGGGGACTGGGGGGGCCCGGACACGCCCACAGGGGAGTCAGTCACGTGAGAGGGGACTGGGGGGCTCGGACACGCCCACAGGGAGTCAGTCACGTGAGAGGGGACTGGGGGGGCCCGGACACGCCCACAGGGGAGTCAGTCACGTGAGAGGGGACTGGGGGAGGCTCGGACACGCCCACAGGGAGTCAGTCACGTGAGAGGGGACTGGGGGAGGCTCGGACACGCCCACAGGGGAGTCAGTCACGTGAGAGGGGACTGGGGGAGGCTCGGACACGCCCACAGGGGAGTCAGTCACGTGAGAGGGGACTGGGGGAGGCTCGGACACGCCCACAGGGGAGTCAGTCACGTGAGAGGGGACTGGGGGAGGCTCGGACACGCCCACAGGGGAGTCAGTCACGTGAGAGGGGACTGGGGGAGGCTCGGACACGCCCACAGGGGAGTCAGTCACGTGAGAGGGGACTGGGGGAGGCTCGGACACGCCCACAGGGGGAGTCACGTGAGAGGCCGGTCCTAACAGACGTTCTTGTCTTCTTGATTTAAAAAAACACTTTATTAGCAGTTGCTTAGCGATGGTGTTTGGCCCCACGACCACAGCGAGACCACAAAGGAGAGTTTGTCCTTTTAAAAAAAAAAGTACAGAAAATGAAGAGGCAGTCTTTCACGCTGGTGACCTCTGCCCCGGGTCCTAAAAATGGGGTCTTTAAAAACACAGACGGACTCCCCCGTTCTGGCGGGGTTCAGTGGGTCCGGGGGGAGGCCGCAGGATGTAGAGGTCAGGGGTCAGGGGTCGGGTCAGTGGAAGGAGATCTGGGAACGGTTGAGGGAGCTGCGGGGGGGGGGGGGTTTGGGGTAGGGACAGGAGGGGTGAGGAGGTTAAAGGTTAAAGGTCAGAGGGTGAAAGAGAGAGAGAGAGAGAAGGAGAGACCACAGGGTTAGACAGCAGGTTAAGCAGAACTGGGAACACGGGACCCCCAGGGAGATGAGCTCAGCTGTGTGAGAGGGGGGACCCCAAGACTGAGACTGGGGACCCCTGAACGAAGTCCTCGATCAGCCCTGGAGATGAGCTCAGCTGTGTGTGTGTGTGTGAGGGGGACCCCAGGACTGAGACTGGGGACCCCTGAACGAAGTCCTCGATCAGCCCTGGAGATGAGCTCAGCTGTGTGTGTGTGTGTGTGAGGGGGGACCCCAGGACTGAGACTGGGGACCCCTGAACGAAGTCCTCGATCAGCCCTGGAGATGAGCTCAGCTGTGTGTGTGTGTGTGAGGGGGGACCCCAGGACTGAGACTGGGGACCCCTGAACGAAGTCCTCGATCAGCCCTGGAGATGAGCTCAGCTGTGTGTGTGTGTGTGAGGGGGGACCCCAGGACTGAGACTGGGGACCCCTGAACGAAGTCCTCGATCAGCCCTGGAGATGAGCTCAGCTGTGTGTGTGTGTGAGGGGGGACCCCAGGACTGAGACTGGGGACCCCTGAACGAAGTCCTCAGTCAGCCCTGGAGATGAGCTCAGCTGTGTGTGTGTGTGAGGGGGGACCCCAGGACTGAGACTGGGGACCCCTGAACGAAGTCCTCGATCAGCCCCGGAGATGAGCTCAGCTGTGTGTGTGTGTGTGTGTGTGTGTGTGAGGGGGGACCCCAGGACTGAGACTGGGGACCCCTGAACGAAGTCCTCAGTCAGCCCTGGAGATGAGCTCAGCTGTGTGTGTGTGTGTGTGAGGGGGGACCCCAGGACTGAGACTGGGGACCCCTGAACGAAGTCCTCAGTCAGCCCTTGAGATGAGCTCAGCTGTGTGTGTGTGTGTGTGAGGGGGGACCCCAGGACTGAGACTGGGGACCCCTGAACGAAGTCCTCAGTCAGCCCTGGAGATGAGCTCAGCTGTGTGTGTGTGTGTGAGGGGGGACCCCAGGACTGAGACTGGGGACCCCTGAACGAAGTCCTCGATCAGCCCTGGAGATGAGCTCAGCTGTGTGTGTGTGAGGGGGGACCCCAGGACTGAGACTGGGGACCCCTGAACGAAGTCCTCAGTCAGCCCTGGAGATGAGCTCAGCTGTGTGTGTGTGAGGGGGGACCCCAGGACTGAGACTGGGGACCCCTGAACGAAGTCCTCAGTCAGCCCTGGAGATGAGCTCAGCTGTGTGTGTGTGTGTGTGTGTGTGTGAGGGGGGACCCCAGGACTGAGACTGGGGACCCCTGAACGAAGTCCTCGATCAGCCCTGGAGATGAGCTCAGCTGTGTGTGTGTGTGTGTGAGGGGGGACCCCAGGACTGAGACTGGGGACCCCTGAACGAAGTCCTCAGTCAGCCCTGGAGATGAGCTCAGCTGTGTGTGTGTGTGTGTGAGGGGGGACCCCAGGACTGAGACTGGGGACCCCTGAACGAAGTCCTCAGTCAGCCCTGGAGATGAGCTCAGCTGTGTGTGTGTGTGTGAGGGGGGACCCCAGGACTGAGACTGGGGACCCCTGAACGAAGTCCTCAGTCAGCCCTGGAGATGAGCTCAGCTGTGTGTGTGTGTGAGGGGGGACCCAGGACTGAGACTGGGGACCCCTGAACGAAGTCCTCAGTCAGCCCTGGAGATGAGCTCAGCTGTGTGTGTGTGTGTGAGGGGGGACCCCAGGACTGAGACTGGGGACCCCTGAACGAAGTCCTCAGTCAGCCCTGGAGATGAGCTCAGCTGTGTGTGTGTGTGTGTGTGTGTGTGTGTGTGTGTGTGTGTGTGTGTGTGTGTGTGTGTGTGTGTGTGTGTGAGGGGGGACCCCTGCTCCAGGACCGGGGACCCCCTGGGGGGCGGGTTACCTGGTCCGGCGGGTCCTGGGGGGGCCACTGGCCGCGCCGTTGAGCTGGGGGGGCCGGGGTCTGTCGACGCGCAGGGCGCTGAGGGCCGGGGGGGCCCAGGGGGGGGCCCCGCGGGAGGGGGAGGAGCCCACGCTGAGGGAGCGGCCCAGCGGGGAGGAGGGGGGCGGGGCTTGATTGAAGGGCCAGGGGAGACCTCTCTGCTCCTCCTTCAGCGCTGAGGGACACAGGGAGAGAGGCAGAGGGACACTGAGACACTGAGAGACACAGGGAGAGAGGCAGAGGGACACTGAGACACTGAGAGACACAGGGAGAGAGGCTGAGAGATACAGGGAGAGACGCTGAGAGACACTGAGAGAGAAGCAGAGGGACACTGAGACGCTGAGAGACACAGGGAGAGACGCTGAGAGACACAGGGAGAGACGCTGAGAGACACAGGGAGAGCGCTGAGAGACGCAGGGAGACGCAGAGATACACGGAGAGACGCGGAGAGTCACAGAGAGACGTGGAGACACGCAGGGAGACGCGGAGAGACGTGGAGACACGCAGGGAGACGCGGAGAGTCACGGAGAGATGCGGGGACGCGCAGGGAGACGCGCAGGAGATGCAGAGATACGCGGAGACCCGCAGGGAGAGGCGGAGAGTCGCAGAGAGACCCGCAGGGAGAGGCGGAGAGTCGCAGAGAGACCCGCAGGGAGAGGCGGAGAGTCGCAGAGAGACCCGCAGGGAGAGGCGGAGAGTCGCAGAGAGACCCGCAGAGATACGCGGAGAGTCGCAGAGAGACCCGCAGGGAGACGCGGAGAGTCGCAGAGAGACCCGCAGGGAGACATAGAGACCCGCAGGGAGTCGCGGAGAGTCGCAGAGAGACGCAGAGAGTCACAGAGAGACCCGCAGGGAGACACAGAGACACGCAGGGAGTCGCGGAGAGTCGCAGAGAGAAGCAGGGGGACGCGGGGAGCCGCAGGGAGACGCTGAGCAGCTGAGCGGGCGTGTTGGCGGCCCGATGCAGAGCCCTTCCTCCTCCTCAACGGGCGCGCGCGATCTAGCCGAGCCGGCGGCAGGGCTCTCGGCCCCGAGCCCCCCCAGCCCTGACGTGACCCTCGAGTCCCTGGGGCGAGGAATTCCCATTCCGTCGCGTGCTCTGGTGGCGAGCGAGGCGCGTCTCCGAAACCTCGGGAGGAGGACGGACATTGGCGCCGGCCGGAGCAGCGCAGCGGCGGACCCGACGC